>NC_037094.1:45402520-45707373 GCF_002994745.2 Rosa chinensis | reverse complement strand
TACACCCAAGAATGTTGCTAACGCGTACAAGATGTATCATGAAGCAAGGGAAGCACATTACATGGAACAAGAAGATCAAGATGACGATCTCGCTCTAAGGGTTCAAGACTTCAAAGGCCAAGATCCAGAGACTGGCAATTTTGATTAAGTCTTTTTATTTTCCAAGAGATGTAATAGGCAATTGCCATATATTTTTGTAGTAGATGCCAATGGTTTAGTCTTTCTTCAAAGTAGGCTCACCTAAAGAAAGTGTGATGTCTAGGAAGGTTTTGAGATTAGTGGTACTTAAGCGAGCCTTGCTCCACCGACATCTCTCTACTCACCTGGTCACATTTATTTTAGAGTTATCGAAAGAAGTTAGACGACTATCATTGTTTGCATTAGCTAGCATTTTGGATTAGATTTTCTTTGGTTAAAGAAACAATGATGTATTCCGTTGCTTATGAATAAAATTTTGAGTTCTTTCATTATGACTCCATTTTGATTCTGAGCATATTACTTTGTGACTAAGATGGCTGGGCCATCAGTATGAGTTCAAGGACATGGAATAGCCCAAGTTCCTCTTGCCAAAATGGCACCTTGATTACTATCACAGAAACTCTCTACACTCTCAGGGAAAATCGTACCCTATGAATAGCCAACGGATTCCATGCAGAAATGCATGTACATAAGAGAAATAAGTTCCTTTGCAATACCTCTAATGATTGCGAACAAAGACTCATCTTCGAGAAGTTTCTGTGTCTCTCTAGTGGACTCTATGTCACTATTCGAGCTATTACATCCAATTGAGATGAGATCCCTTGGATTTAGACACATATTGGCTTTGTCACGACAAGATAGGTCATTCTGGTCATGATATGATGATCCATCTACTAAAGACTTTACACAGACATCCATTCTTTCGAGTGAGATGATGTAAGAATCTAAGATTGATTCCCGGACTAAGTGTGACTGCTACCGCCATTGCCTTTGGCGCCGCCGTCGTCCACCGCCGGCCTAGAGTCGTTACTGTCCCTGATGACGACGTCATAGAAGGTGCAACCCGTGGTTATAAGACTATGGATTTCAATCCCCATGTCCATAGCGCCATAGATGCCACTTCCCATGGTCCTAACTCCATGATAGGTGATGTAGTCACAAATTTTGCTTCGAATAGCGCTTCAGACACTCAGGCCCAACCAAAATAGTCATTGCTTGCTTCTAAGGCCTCTTGCTCATTTTACAAAGCCCATTCCTTAGGGAAATTAGGACTGAGATAGTCCTATGCAAAGGATATGAAATCATTCTGTTCTTACATAGAATCCGTCGGGATTATGTGGACTGATTCAACCAACTTGCGGACATTTAAATATCTGATGATGTTGGTTGACACGCAAACATGCTGGTCACGTGTTATGCCATTGTCCACCTGTAAATGCTACTTATACTCCCCAAATTATCCTATTTAGTTAGTTGGACTTGACAAAACTAGAGAGTTTACATCGAAGACTTTCGATGGTTATTGCAATAGAACTGATGTTGGACATCATATTCCCATGTACAAACTCAAATGGTCTTGCGGAAATGACTACGATGGTAGCCTGGATATTGGTAATGCGCACCAATCTCCATCTATCCGCATTGGGTTATGCAATGTCACATGCAGCCATCCTAATTCATCTATGATCCACTACCACTCAATCTACCTCTGTGTTACAGCTAATGACTGGATACAAGTATCTAGTACTTACGCATATTGAGTGAGCCATTTATGTGCCTCTTGAGCTGCCACAGCACACTCAGATGGATCCTCACTGACGAATGGGCAATTACGTTGGATTTAAGACTCCAACAATTGTCCACCACTTAAGACCCTTGCTAGGCGATCTCTTTACCGCGAGACTTGCGGATTGTCACTTTGATGAGACAGTCTTCTCGTCATTAGGGAGAGATAAGAACACGGAAGCTCAGCAGAAACGACAAGAATTGTTGTGGTCTGTCCTCACTATGTCTTATCTCGATCCCCATTAAAGTGACGAGATTACACATATTTGCTGCAAAAATGCCTGCAAGGAATGACGTCCCTACTAGAGGACATAGCGCCACCCTTCAAGGATGTAGGCATGGCACCAACGCCATAGAGAGTGGCATTCTGGCGTTATAGGCAATGGTCCCAGCTAGGATGCGTCAGAGACCCATGAGTTCGAAGGATACTTTAGCACATTCCAATTCTTTGATCATCGACACTCAAAATCCGTCTCATGAGAATCTTCCAGATTATAGTTATTGTTGGGGGACGCCTCAACGTCAGAACCTATTCCTGGGAATATAGAGATCTATGAAAATTACACTAGTGTACATGAGACGTGGGATAGAAACTCCATCATAATTGATGATGTAGTCGCACATTTCATTGCACATGAGTTTGTTGAGTCTGATGATATCGAACCACGCTCCGTTGATGAATGGATGCCAACGTAGAAAAATTTGCCCTAAATGGAAAAATGCGATCCAGGTTAAGTTGGATTCTCTAATGAAGAGGAAGGTCTTTCGAGCCAGTGATGCCAACACCTCCAAACATAAAACCTATTGACTTATAGGTCTTCGTTAGAAAGCGTGATGAGAAAAAGATATGGTAATCTCACCTTATAGCGCAAGGCTTCTAACAAAACGCCTTAGAATCAACTACAATGAGACATATTCTCTCATAATGGATGTCATTACACTCCAGTCAATTTGGTAGTTTCCGAATAACTGAACATGCAGCTTACAAATGTGGTCACTACTTATCTCTATGAGGATCTAGATACGAAATATACATGAAAGTTCATGGTGAACTTCATTTACCCAAGTCAAGTGGCTTTAGATCACGGAGCGCATTTACAATGAGTTTGAAACACTCACTAAAATGACTACTTGATTGGGAATGGATATGCCCACACGTCTCCATAACAAGTTTCGGATTCTATCGCGGTTCATGTTGGACATTATCTTCATTGGAAGCCCTTAAAGAGTTAAGGGAAACCACTGAATACTAGAAATTCGAGTTTGAGATGAAGGATCTTGGGAGAACATGATTATGTCTCGGTTTGGAACTTAAGCACCATGTTGCTAGATGCTTAGGCTTTTTGACAAGGTCAAGCCTTCAAGCACCCTCATGATCGTCCGTTGTCTTGATCCTGAAAAGGATCCTCTTCGTCTGAAGTATGATGATGAAGATGTGCGAGAGGCAGAAGTGCCCTACTTAAGTACAATAGGTGCATTATTATACTTAGCTCAATGCATAAGACCGGACATCTCATATGTTGTGAACTTGTTAACTAGGTATAGCTATGCGCCAACATGACGCCATTGGATTGGTGTAAAAGATATATTTCAGTACTTGAGATATACGATTGATATGAGCATGTTCTATCCCTAAAGAGAGATGATGGATTTGGACCTATCACACACCAGAAATGCCGTCAACACTGGCCTGCATTCTCTATCCCCATCCCAAAGAGACATTAGTGTTTTGGAAGGTTTTGCTAATGCTGGATACCTTTTTGACCTACACAAATGTCATTCCCAAAATGGTTAAGTGTTCACCATAGGTAAAGATCGCGATATCTTGGAGATCTACTAAACAGACCCTAATCACTATATCTTCGAACCATCCAGAGATTGTTTCTCTTCACGAAGCGGTTCGTGAATATAGATGGATTGGATCCAGAATTCGCATGATCGAAGCAATTGTGGCCTGAAGTCTACCACAGATGAGCCTACGAGCATTTATGAGGATAATGCTGCTTGATTTGAGAAAATAAAGCAAGGCTACATCAAAAGAGACAACACCAAGTATAATCAGCAATAACAGACTCTTCTCAAGATCAGAATAAACTAGGTTTGATCTGAGGACAGTGTGGCAGACTTGTTCACTAAGTCATTGCCCATTTCCACTTTCGAGAAACATGTTGGTAGCATCATTTGCTGAAGTTATCTGAACTCCTATGACCGTAGTCATTAGGGGGAAATGCCTACATGTATGGTCTCGAAATGTGAAGGGTGTGATGTACTCTTTTTCTCCTTCGACCAAGGTTATTTTTGTCCTACTGGGTTTTTGTTACTCGGTAAGATTTTTAACAAGGCAACGAGAGGAGCAACGCGTTTAGGCGACATAAAAGGGAGTGTTCAAGTAAATCCAGAATATGTGTCTGGCTCAAACTCTAGGTTACTTGACGTATCTAGTTGTAATAGGGTTAGGAATTACAGATATTCTCTGAGATATTCATAGATATCTGATTAATTATACGATTATCTTTCCTTGTACAACTCTGATTCTATGTCTTGTAATCCTCTATATAAAGATGTCCCTATTATTAATGAAAACATGACTCAATTCTCTCCCAATTTCAGTTTTTCTTAAACATAATAAACAATAATCAACAAAACCCAAAGATCAGGGTTGTGGGAAAGTAGAGGCGGTTCTTCGTTAGATCTTCCTTTGATAATTGGCTGTACTTGGGGATTTTGAGGTCTAACTCTTAACTTCGAAGGATGATGAGGATCATGAAGACGATTCTGTATGCATGAGAAATGACTGTGATAGTGAAGAGTATGAAGACTCTGCTTTTCAGAAGAGGACGAGGATGAGAACACAGAAGAAAAAAAAAATCTGACATAAAAATTGGTAGATTTATGAAGAAGAACAATCAATAGATGGGAATGAAACAACGTTAACGAATAAATAATGCCAAGTAGTTCATTCCCTGAAGAAGGAAAAAAATCTCTTTCTTTGTGAAAATTAAACTTCATAGCCCAGGAAGAGGCAAGATTGAAAAAGCCTAGAAAAACTGCAAAGGAAAAGTAGTACTCAAACCGGAATAAAACATTGTTCAGGAAAAATAAAATAAAATTAAAAACCTGTATCAAACAATGAAACAGAGCAGAGAGCACATCCCCCAGCAAAAAGCAAAAAAATGGAAAAAAGCTAATAATTTGGAAAGCACTAGAGCTCTTTTAGATAAAGTTGGTTTTTTGGTGAATGGAAAACGTATCGGCTGCGTTGTTGATAGAGATTTGATTTGGTTTCTTTTCTCTTGTTAAATACAAATAACGGAGTTAGTGAATGTAAAGTTAATGAACAAGTGTCAGTGTAGTATTGGAGGGACAGGTTTGGCACACGCTTTTTGGGGACAGCAGATTCTCTCCCTTATGCAAAGTTGTTGAAAAAGACAATGGATATAGGATAATACTAGGCTAGCCATACCTAGTTAGCCAAAGCTGACCAAATCCACTAACAAAGTGACACGTATATGAAGTGGGAACTGAGTCAAAGCAATGAAGAGTAGAAAATAACTCCTCAGTCCCGTAGATCAAAACGAAGGCGTCGTTGACCTTCATGGGGACTCTGAGGGCATGATAGTCTCTAGAACGGAGGCGCTGCTAGTTAAGAGGTTCAGAGAGATTTGTCGGAAGCACCACCCAATTCGGAGTGATAAATTTCACTACTGTAAACCTTTTTGATGTCATTCCATCATACAATTGGTCATTTACAAACAACACAAGGACCACCAACCATTTTAATAAGACTGAAAAAAGGTCCAGAAAACATTTGAAATCAAAGAAAACCAAATCCAAGGGACAGAGCCATTCAGGAGTGGCAAAACATCGAACTCTGAGATTTGGGTAGGGCATGCAGACGGTCGCACCAATTAATAATACCCCGTTTCGTGAGGCAACCTTTCGAGCATTCTCTTCTTCTTCAGATTATCCAACCAGTCCCGTGGTAACCTCTCTTCCTTCTAATCCGAACGCCTCCCTTTTTCCAAGGCTCTCTCTCTCTGAGGAGGAGGTCGATGCAACCAAGCTAAGGAGTTACTATTTGCTGCTCTTCATTGTTTTGACTCAGTTCCCATTTCATACACGTGTCACTATCTTAGTGGATTTGGTCAACCTTGGCTAACAAGTATTATCCTTAGATGTAAGAGCAAGTCCACCCGTGGGTCACCGGATCACTTATTATTCACTGCTTTTTATGTGTATTTTCACTCTCTAGGTCACGGGCACATTGTATTTCGTGCCCTCAGTCACTCTAGGTCACTTTTGTGACCTACAAGCTAACCTGGTGACCCAAGTCAGTTTGAAAACTGTGCCCGTGACTCAGAAAGTGAAAATAAACACTAAAAAGTAGTGAATAGTATGTGACCTGGTGACCCAACAGGTGAACTTGCTCTAATGCAACGTTGTTTTCACATCTAACCTCATTGTTGATGCAAAGACGTAACATACAACAAGATCTTTTGCATGTCATCATCACATGCAATTAAATCCAGTGATTTATTGATCGAACAAGTATCACCTTTGCATTTAAAACAAAAAGAAACAACAGAAAACAGAATAATATTGGATTAGTTTTGGCATTTCTCTAAAGGGTTATAAAATAGTTTGGCCGGCCGGCCTATGTTTTGGTGATCTCTACCCAATAAGTCAATTTTTAATTCAACCAACATTATATTATGAACCTTAAAAAGCTTCGTTTCGGATCACTTAGCTTATTATCTTTGTTTCTTTGTCATGGCATTAGAAGAACCTGAAAAGCCAAAATGGGGAGGCCAAACCTCTGCCAAGCTCAAAGGCTCAAAAGAGCAAGAGGTTTGGCCTCTCCTGGCGGACTTCTGCAACATGGACAAGTGGTTCCCCGGCCTCCACACTTGCTACCAAGTTGGCGGAGTTCCTGGCCAACCCGGTCTGGTTCGGTACTGCGAGCGCGGCACGGATGAGACAACTATCCTGTGGGCAAAAGAGAAGTTACTCATGATCGACCCAATCAACCAGTGTATGACCTACGAGATTGTTGACAACAATATGGGTTTCGAGTCGTATGTTGCAACAATGCAATTAGTCCCTATCAACAACCATGGCTGCAAGATCGAGTGGTAGTTTGTTTGTGATCAGATTGAGGGCACGAGTTTGGAAGATCTCCAATCTTTCGTTGAGTCTTCACTCCAAGGGATAGCAAAGAAGATGGAGCTTGCTCTTCTATCTAATACTTAAGTAGTAGAAGATATCTTGTTCATGTAATAATAATGGTAATGTTGAAGAAATATCGATTTAGTGTGCCTTATCAAACTAGGAGTAGCAATAGGAGAGCAGGTTCTAGATTTCCCAATCCTACACGGATTGGTATTCCTTGTAACATTAGAACTAGTACTTTGTAATCCCTATATATAGGGCTCCTATTCTCAATAATATGATACACACTTCTCTCATCAATCTCTCTCAATACCAATATACTTAAACACGTTATTAGCACGACTCTAGCCACAAAGCAAAAACCAAAAACAAAACCCGAATTCCTCTTCACCAAAACTGCCGCAGCACCTAGCCCCTGCTGCCCACCTGCTCGCCCCCGCGCCCCTGCGCCCGCTGCTGCCCGCGCGCGCCCCTGCGCTCGCTGCTGCCCCGCGCACACCTGCGCCTGCTGCTCGTCTGCACGCCCGTGCGCCTACTGCTGCCCCGCGCACACCTGCGCACCCTGCTTCCCTGCGCACACCTGCGCACGCTGCTGCCCCGCCTACGCACCCGTGCACCTGCAGCCCTACACCATTGCTGCTGCCCCTGCATTTTGCCTCCGCTGCTCCTGCACCACTACTACCACCGCAGCCCCTGCTGCCCCGCATTCGCTGCACGCCTCTACTAGGATTGCTTCGCTCCATCACGCCTGCATCGACATGCGCGTGATCCAAATACAAGTAAGTATTCAAAAGAGTAAGTTTTGAAGTTCCTATAATTCGGAATTTATATTTCTTCTTCTTTTCTCGGGGACTTGAAAACCTCCCTTCTTCTACATCCCACCTTTCTTATAACGTGGGTTCGATCATTGAAAAGCGGAATCGTGGGGATTCACGCAATTAACGAACTAAGAGCGTTCGTAAGACTTCGGACTAAGAGCGTCCGTAAGCATCGATTTACGACCATACAAACATCATTGTTTCGGTCTAATCCAATTTTCTTGGAAATCGATTTCTTGGTAGCATAGCTCGGAAATCTTAATATTTAGTTGTCGTGGAAGTTTTAACTCCGAAACTAATATATTTCTTCTTCTTATTTCAGGATGTCGAAACTTGACTTTCCTGCACTTACCTCAACTGGCTCGGAATATCATAGTTGGGCCACGGATGTTGAGCACCATCTCACTTCAAAAGGGATCCTACCCTTAATTCAAGCTCCTAATCCTACTCTCATATTTGAGCGTACGGCTACAAATAATGCCACCGCCCTCATCTTGATGAGGCGCCACATGGATAAATCACTCCGATTGGAGTACATGGCAATCAAGGATGCTAGAGAATTATGGGTCGCGCTAGAAGAGCGATTTGGTAATATCAAGGATACCCTCCTCCCTGACTTGAAAGTTCAATGGGGCAATCTACGATTCGCCGACTTCAAGTCTGTAGCTAAATATAATTTAGAAGTTCTACGCCTCAAAACCATGTTGGGGTTCTGTGGACAACCAGTCACAGAGCAAGAACTAATTGAGAAAACTCTCTCCACCTTCCCCGTCTCAGCAATTTTTCTCTCAAAGCAATATCGAACGGAATTTGATACTAGACGGATCACGAGATTTCATCAGCTCATTATTGTGATGTCTGTAGCTGAAAAACATGATAATATCCTCGTGAGAAATTATAATTCAAGGCCTATCGGAACTAAGAGCGTTCATGAGGCGAATTATAATCATGCACCCAAAGGAGGGCGCAAGGAGCGGAACCCTAACGATAAGGGACATAACGGACGTTTTGGTCCATATAACCGCCCTACAAAGGAAGGAAACCGCCACAATGGAGCGGGAACACGTGGCAACAAAAGCCAACGTGGGAGAGGGGGACACAAGGCCGCCGGCCATAGGGGTGGCGCCAATGTCCAACACGGACGCCAATCTCATCCTCATGCACAAGATGCATCTCAATTCAAGGGAGGAAATCGTAATGATGCATGCCATAGATGTGGATCTATTGAACATTGGTTCAAGCAATGCAATGCAAGCAAACAATTGGCTGCACATTACAAGGCATATAGAGAATTTCGAGAACATGAGACCTATCTTGCCGAAGATGTAGAAGAAGAAGGTGATGATGCACACGCCAATCTCACCATAGCGGACTTCAAATCTGACAAAGAATTGCACAAGGATGCTGCAGATTTTGATTAGTATAGTCCTTTACTTTTCCAAGAATCATGTAATGGCAATTATGCCTTAAATCAATAAAATGACTTATTGTATTAACTTTTTCCCTCTAGGCGTACTCAAGAGTACTTGTGATGTCTAGGCAAGGTTTGATCTGAGAGAACGGTTTTAAAAGTGAGCAACGCTCCACCAAAATCTCGCCTTACCTTACCTGGTCACAACCAAATTGAAATTACCGAACGGATTAAGTGACTACGATTTGTCTACTATTTGATTTTATATTGGATTAGATTTTAGTCGAGAAACTTTGATGTAATCATTGGCTATCATTAATAAAGTGTCGACTTATTTTATTCAAATGTCTTGGACATATTCTAAATTCGAACTTTATTTTTCAGTATGTTTCCCGGAGAGCTCGAATGCCTCGTGGACAGTGCCACTACACATACCATCCTTTGAAATAGATAGCTATTCCTATGGATGGCGCCTACTCGATCTTCTGTGACTACGATGGCTGGACCATCTCAATTGATTCATGGTCGCGGACGAGCTCAATTTATGTTGCCTAATGGCACTACTTTGAATGTCACCGAAGCTCTTTATGCTCCTAGGGCAGGAAGAACCCTATTGAGCTTCAAAGATATAAGAGCCAATGGTTTTCATGTAGAAACACATTGTGAGAATGGACAAGAGTTCCTTTGCATCACCTCTAATGACTACGGACATAAACGAGTATTAGAGAAACTTATGTGTCGCTCTAGTGGGTTGTATGCAACCACTATTCGAGTCATTGAATCCAACCATGTCATGAGAGATGATTTATGGGATTCCGACACGTATAGGCTTTGGCACGACCGTTTGGGACACCCAGGTCGTGACATGATAATCCGTATATTAAAGACTTCACACGGACATCCCTTTTTCAGAACAAAAGGAAGTAAAACTCGAAATTTGGATCGAGGAGGAACACCTGCGCCTCACGGCGCCTTCCCCCTTCAAGTCCGGCCACCACTAGCCGGCGCCGCCATCCCCCTGCGGCTCAAGGGTGGCTTTGACGCCACCTCTGCTCCTCTGACTCAAAATTCTACTTCTAAAGTCCATTGTGACTTCATGGCTCAACCAAAATCCTCATTGGTTGTTTCTAGAGCCGATTATCCGTTCTGCAAAGCCTGCTCTTTAGCAAAGTTAGGATCGAGACCATCCTATGCAAAGGACACCAAAGAAAATATACAATTCTTGAAAAGAATCCAAGGTGATATTTGTGGACCTATTCAACCATCATGCGGACCATTTCGATATTTTATGGTATTGGTTGATGCATCGACACGCTGGTCACATGTCATGCTATTGTCCACAAGGAACGCTGCATTTGCTAAACTCCTAGCACAAATAATTAAGTTACGGGCTCACCACCCTGATCATCCCATTAAGTCTATAAGATTAGACAATGCTGGGGAGTTTACATCAAAGACTTTTGATGATTATTGCATGTCCATTGGGATTGATGTTGAACATCCTGTTCCTCATGTTCATACCCAAAATGGTCTCGCAGAAGCCACCATTAAACGACTACAAATGGTTGCTCGAGCATTGGTGATGCGCACCAATCTCCCTATTTCTGCTTGGGGCTATGCAATATTGCATGCAGCTGTGCTTATTCGTCTGAGGCCCACTGCCACTCAACCCTTTTCTGCGTCCCAGATGGTGAATGGGTATGAGCCTAATGTCTCACACTTACGCATATTTGGGTGTGCAGTTTATGTGCCAATTGCGCCGCCACAGCGCACCAAAATGGGTCCTCAACGACGATTAGGCGTTTACGTTGGTTATGATTCTCCAACGATTATCCGCTACATAGAACCCTTGACAGGCGATCTATTTACCGCTAGATTTGCGGATTGTCACTTTGATGAGACAGTCTTCCCGTCGTTAGGGGGAGATAGGAACATAAATATTCAACAAGAACAACAGGAATTGTCGTGGTCTGTTCCCACTATGTCTCATCTTGATCCCCGAACCGCACAGTCAGAAATTGAAGTGCGGAGAATTCTCGATCTTCAGAACGTAGCAGATTCGATGCCTGATGCGTTTTCTGATATCGCTAAAGTGACAAGATCACACATACCTGCTGCAAACGTGCCTGCAAGGATTGATGTCCCTAAAAGTAGAGGACATGACGCCAACTCAAGAATGCATGAGCATGGCGTCAACGTCCCATCTCTCAATGATGGTGACGTTATGGCTAGGCCCACGGCTCCCGCCAGGAAGCGCGGGAGGCCCATAGGTTCGATGGATTCTCGCCCAAGAAAGAATGCGAGTTCGGCACAAAATAATCCATTAATCATCAATGTAAATAATCCATCTCATGAGAATATTCCGGATTATGGTTATGTCCAAGAGACATCATTGGGGGACGCTCCAATGTCAGAACCAACTCCAGAGAATAGAGAGATCTCCATAAATTACACTAGTGTACATGAGATGATGGATAGAAATTCTATGGCGATTGATGATGCATTTGCATATCATATTGCAAAAGGAATTATAGAATATGATGATATCGAACCTCGCTCTGTTGAAGAATGTCAACGAAGAGCGGATTGGCCTAAATGGAAAGATGCGATCCAGGTTGAATTGGATTCACTAACAAAGAGACAGGTATTTGGGCCTGTAACGCAGACACCCCCAAATGTAAAGCCTGTTGGCCATAAATGGGTCTTTGTTAGAAAGCGTAATGAGAAAAATGAGGTGGTAAGATACAAAGCCCGCCTTGTGGCGCAAGGTTTCTCACAACGCCCTGGAATCGACTACGAGGAGACATATTCTCCCGTAATGGACGTGATAACGTTCCGCTACCTTGTCAGTTTGGTAGTTCCGAAAAACTTGACATGCAGCTTATGGATGTGGTTACAGCATATCTCTATGGGGATCTAGATTCAGAGATATATATGAAGGTTCCAGATGGACTTCAATTACCCAAATCAAGTGGCTCTAAACCACGGAGCGCGTTTTCAATAAGATTAAAACGCTCACTATATGGATTAAAACAATCCGGACGGATGTGGTATAACCGTCTAAGTGACTACTTGATTGGGAAGGGATATATTAACAATGAAATATGCCCATGAACAAGTTCCAGATTTGCAATCGTAGCAGTTTATGTCGATGACATGAACCTAATTGGAACTCTGGATGAGTTGAAGGAAACTGCTAAATACTTGAAATCCGAATTTGAGATGAAAGATCTTGGGAAAACACGGTTTTGTCTCGGTTTAGAACTCGAGCACCGTAGTGATGGGATTTTGATCCATCAGTCTGCATATACTCAGAAAATTCTAAGGCGCTTTAATGAAGATAAAGCGAAGCCTGCGAGTACTCCCATGATCGGTCGTAGTCTTGAGCCCGGAAAAGATCCGTTTCGTCCAAGGGATGAGGACGAAGAACCATTAGAGGCCGAAGTGCCCTATTTGAGTGCAATAGGCGCATTATTGTACTTAGCTCAATGCACAAGACCGGATATCTCATTCGCAGTAAACTTGTTAGCTCGACATAGCTCTGCGCCAACACGCCGCCATTGGATTGGTGTAAAGACCATCTTTCGATACCTAAGAGGTACAATTGATATGGGCCTATTCTATCCCTACAGAGAGAAAATGAATGACGGAAAGTTGGGATCGGACCCCAAAAGGCAAAACGCCCCCGTCCATGGAATGGCCGCCGGCCATGTTGCCGGCGCCGGCGCCGCCGCCGCTCATGGTGGCCGGCGTCCTCCTATCTCCCTTCATCAAAACGACAATGATGTCTTGATGGGTTTTGCTGATGCAGGGTACCTCTCTGACCCTCACAAAGGTCGCTCCCAAATAGGTTATGTCTTTACCATGGGAAGCACTGCGATATCTTGGAGGTCTACAAAACAGACCCTTGTTGCTACTTCCTCAAATCATGCAGAGATTATTGCTCTACATGAAGCCGTTCGTGAATGTATATGGCTAAGGTCTGTAATTAGACATATTCAAGGAAGTTGTGGTTTGAAGTCTACCACAGATGAACCTACATGCATTTATGAGGATAATGCAGCTTGTATTGAGCAAATGAAGTTAGGTTTTATCAAGGGTGACAACACCAAGCATATATCGCCTAAGTTCTTTTATAATCAGCAACAACAATCATTTCTAAAGATTGAAGTGAATCAAATCCGATCAGAGGATAATGTAGCAGACTTATTCACTAAGTCGTTACCTAAATCCACCTTCGAGAAACATGTGAAGAGAATCGGATTGAGAAAGTTATCCGAACTCCCATGATTGTAGCAATCAGGGGGAGATATCGACATCAGGGGGAGTTATGATGTCTACATGTTCGATCTCGAAGAGTGAAGGACGTGTTGTGCTCTTTTTGTCCTTCGACCAGGGTTATTTTTGTCCCACAGGGTTTTTGTTACCTGGCAAGGTTTTTAACGAGGCAACGGATGAAGCGTCACCACCAAGTTTGAGCGGCACAAGGGGGAGTGTTGAAGGAATATCGATTTAGTGTGCCTTATCAAACTAGGAGTAGCAATAGGAGAGAATGTTCTAGATTTCCCAATCCTACACGGATTGGTATTCCTTGTAACATTAGAACTAGTACTTTGTAATCCCTATATATAGGGCTCCTATTCTCAATAATATGATACACACTTCTCTCATCAATCTCTCTCAATACCAATATACTTAAACAGGTAACAATTTTCAATTTGATTGAACAGTTACAGCGTTACTTGTAGATATCTTGTTCATGTAATAATAATGGTAACGATTTTCAATTTGCCAATTTGGTTGAAAATTGTGATAACTTGAATAAATCTAACTATTAATTTACCGAAATGTGAAGAAAGAACAGTGAATCCCACAAATTCATTTTCTTAAAATAGCCAAAAGTTGGATTCCTTGGCAAAAGGGCCGAAAAATGGAGTACCATGTTTACAACTCAAGTTTATCTGTGAAATAGATCGGTTTTAAAACGATACACGAAACGATATGGATATGGATATGATTCAAAATGATGGTTGATTATCAGAGACAAAAACACAACATATTGACACAAGTACAAACACATCAGATTAGTAATTACTACATTCTAGCACATTAAGCCTGTTATCTGTCAAATTTTGTATCATCCAGTCCCTCAATTCTCATTTTGAAATTTAACCAAAACTGACTAATGTAACTCAGATTCCCACCTCAAATGGCAAGCTGGAATAGATCACTTACAAAAGCTTCCGCAATTAGATCTATTCTATCATGAATAAACTGGTATTGAATTAAACTAATATCCTCACAGCAGACTTGATGGCAAGTATTTCTTCTTCCCCAACTCTCTTCCAGACACCACCGATCATGAGATGGGCATTGACATATTCTGAGGATGCAACATCCTCCTTATCTGATACACAATCATCTACCACAGTCCCCCTCATCTTCTTAACACATGGGTTATCAAGTAGCTGCATATCAGAACTAGCTTGTCTCTTGCCACTAGATGAGTTCGGTTCCCACTTCTCATTTCTTCCAAGTTCTTCAGGATCCTTTTCAGATGCACAATTGTAGTCCAGAACAGGCAGACAGCCGGAATACCCAACAGCACAAGGCAACATTCCAATAGGACACTGGGTCCATGATTTTGCCATAACCCATCTTTTAGAACCTCCAACATCAGCATCTCTTGTTCCCGTCACTGCTTCGCGCTGCATTTGGTGACGTTTAATCAACTCAAGCTTCTTTGCTGCTTGACTTATAGATTTTTCTTGCTGGACAAATATACTATTTGAACTTGCAACACAAGTGTTTTCTTCAGTAGCATCCAAATTTGATGAAACTAAGAAAGAGAGTTTGTTGAGTTTTTGCACTAGATAGTCGTCTCCTGTAAGCTTTGCAAGATGGAGGGCAGAATTCATGAGCTGGCTATTAGCAGAAGCTGATACAAGAAGACATTTACGTAGGACATCCATCAGAACTGCTTTCGAGATAGTTTTTTCTGCTGAAGAAACTTTAACCTCGTCGGCAGAATCTTTTTCAGGAGGCTTTAATCCTTTGAAACTTCTAATGAGCCATGTAAACAGAGAAGAGAGATGTTCAACTTGGCTTATCTTTGCCCCAGAGTCTGATGATGTGTTCAAACCTCTTCCTAAACAAAATCAAAAACAGCAACTAAAATGAGATGTAAACATAACATGTGAAATCCACATGCACAAATGCGGCCCAGACGACTAGGTATGTCTAGCTGTACCCTCGGTGTTGAACACAAGTCAAATACTCAGTTAAGATGAAAACTACTACTTCAAGTTGGAAAGTATAGAAAATAAACGGAAATAATTAATTCAAAAGGAAGGCACTGCATATGTAAATCACCACGTACAACTAAAACTCCATAAATGGCATGCATAACTACATACAGACGAACTTAAAAACTGCATCTAGTTTAGCTCATTTATATGTAGCTTCGATGAACATGCTTTGAGAAAAGCAGCCCTAAAACCAACTATACGGGGACCTACAGAAACGTGGACATTCTTATTCTTAAAAGAGCAAAAGGCAGTAACCCTCCAACCACAGGGCACATTGCAAAAAATAGATGTTGAATTCATATATCCCAATCCAACTGGTTATTTGTAAGAACTTGAACTAACCAAAAGAAAATGCATAAAATTAGCTTTTTCAACCTAAAGGAGTATAGGTCCAGATTGCTTTTTTTAAAACAAAACCCAATATATTTATAGATAATGTAATCTCCAAGGGAAAGCCAAAGAATTATATGACAGCAACCTACTCATTCCATGCAAACCCGAAATTAATATCTAGACTTGGAACTCAGACTCTACGATCATTAACTATCACTCAAGAGTGCCCAGTATAAAAAAGCATCTCACTTTTAGCCAAGTGAATATAATTACATTATATATGCAGAACCTCACCATAGATTTACCTCTAACTATCTGATAACAGAGCAAAAAATACAAAGAAACAGGAAAAGTGATTACCCATCATTCCTTCCTGAGTCTCAATCATATCAAGAACAGCATTCAGAAGAGCTAGACGTAACTCTGGTTTCTTATTTGAAAATTTTGTTATCACAAGCTTCCACTCATTCAACGACGTAGGTAGGCTTAGGTCCTTTTGGGTGTTTACTGGAAGGTCCAATGAATCTGAGGAGCTTTTAGTGTTCAACAACAATTCCAACAGTACAGATACAACTTCTGAGGAGAAAGACGAATACAACCCAACAAGACTTTTCAATATCTTGGTAACTTCTTTTTTATAACCTGAAAAGTAAACTACATCCATTAACAACCATACATACAAAACTTGCATGTAGTTAAAGAGTAAAGACATATACATAAGGTACAAGTAAAAGAACCAGCTTTTAAAAAACAAACGGCCTATAATCATGGAAAACATGAAGATGGCTGTGAGTATAGTGTATTATAAAAGAATACGTAACTTACTCTCAGACATGCTTTTAAAGAATCAAATCATAGGTACAAAGAATGCATGCAAGTATTTAAAGATGTCAATCTTAGCAGGAAGATCAGGTTCCTTTCCATTTTTCCTTTCAGACCATGGTCCAACTGCCTGTAGACATACACACATTTAATACAACCTTTCAAACATTCTAACTAATTTATGATTGGCAGTGACAGTGAAAGACCAAGTCCTCTCTGTTCAGAAGGCACAGAAAAGAAACCCAATTCTGAGCTCATTAACAAAGGCACAGAAAAGAAACCCAATTCTGAGCTCATTAACAAAGTAAATGCGCCCTCACAATTATTGTAATGACTAAAGACAAAAGGGAGCAAAAGATTGAAGGAAATAAGACATTATGTTTTGAATAAAACAGAAAAGGGGAGGGGTTTGGGGGAATAGGTCCTGCTGCATTGGTTCTATTGTTTTTGAAAGTGTGCACTCCAAGTATTACTATCAGTGAGAAAACAAAATACTTTGCATAAGAGAGTTTATAGAAGTCTCCAATTGGTTTTGAACTGGTGTATAGCGGGTTAACACTGTGTGAGACTCAATGGGCCACAAATGCTCCCTTGCCATCCGGTTTGAGTAATGTTTAGCTTAAGCCCACCACACTGAGGGGAGAGATGGTGGGCTGGTATCCCACTTTCAAAAAACAAGACTTTGCATAATAGAGCTTATAAGGGTCTCGGTGCCTATTCACATCATCAATCAGTTTTGGACTGGATGCCTATGATACTATAGCCAACCAAATCCTTGTTTTCACAACATAAATGATCGTATCATTTCTTAATAGTAGCTATTTTAACAAAGTAACAACATTCAATAGATTTCCACTCAGTAAACCGTTCTGCCAAATTTAACTGGGATTGATTATTTGTCCACTCTGGAACTACTTGAAGCCTTGACATTATTCTATCCAAGCATGCTCTCTTCTCCAATCAACATGTTATTCCTCACTATAGTAGAACCAAGAGCTAAGCCTAGAACATTTTGACATAAAGTTGAGTGGTCAACAGCAGACAGGTTTTGACAGGGCCCCAACCTACACCCAATGATACAGTTTAGAAGGAACAGAAAATATTGGGTTTCTGGGATTCTTGGTCTCTGAGGTAATAATGCTGGGATTCCAAATGGAAAACCCACACAGCTTTGCTAAACATTCTGGTTGACAAATTTGTGTGTTGTGACTGGTTTAATACAGTTTAAGATAGAATGCTCACCAGATTTATATACAATTGTATGAATTTATGATTTGTGCTGAATGATAGTTTCAGCAAACCAATCAAATATTACAAGCCTGTTGATTCAACTATAGGACCAAACATTCTCTATTAATTCCAAACAATAGCCGGATTTCATTCCATATCATTCTTGAAACTATTTCAGTCTAATTACAAAGACAAAATAAGAGAATTTCCAGTTTTTAGTTACGGAGAGACAGAATGAAACACAAGGGGGGGAAAAAGTAACTTTAGTACTCTACAAGCGAACCTTCACTCCAAGTCTCACCTATTTGAAAGCCAAAAAGTTTGAGGGAAATCTCTCATTTTATCTTCTTTTCTTTCTTTCTTACTTTATGCCCAAATGGCAGCAAGTACTGGAAACTAAATTCTTTTGTTTTTTTTTTTTTCCTTTTCAACCCTTGTTTCACAGGGAAACTGAACAAAAAAGTTAGTGCACTAAAGAGATGACCACCTTCTGAACGCCAAATCGATAAAGTTAGAGATTGATCTTACATCAAGATTTTGATGAACAGATCTCACCGGTCATTATTGAGAAAAACGTACGCTCACAAAGCCATTTACTACGTCTGCCACCTCGACACAATAAAAAGCACTATCAAAGAACAGTAAATACTGTAAAAGTACACATTAACATATGATCCCTACTTTTACAGAACTTCTGTCCCTGACATTGATTCAAGCAGTTCTAAGCAGCCTCCCAACATACTATTTATCTCTATTCCAAATACCGGTGGGAGTGGCAAAGAGATTAGAATCTCTTCTGAAAAAAAATTTCTAGGATGGAGTCGGAGAGGGTAAGAAGAACCATCTAGTTCGTAGAGATAGTGTCGAAAAGCAAAGAAAGAGGAGGGCTGGGAATCGGGAATCTGCTAGCAAAAAATAAGTCTTTCCTAGGGAAATGGCTTTGGAGATTTCCTTTGGAGAGAGAGTCCTTATGGCATGCTGTAATAAGGAGCAAATATGGATATGATGTGAATGGGTGGGACACAAAGCCAAGTTTGGGTGGATCAAGTAGAAGTCCTTGGAAGGATATTTCAGCAGGAATAAGCCAATATTCTCTGTCATAAGCTAATTGTGGGCAATGGCAAAAGAGTGAGGTTCTGGGAAGACTCTTGGCTAGAGGATCAACCCTTAAAATTCTACTTTCCAAGGTTGTTCAAACTATCAGGACACACCAACTATTCAGTGGAAAGGTTAAATATCCCTCTCAATTTTCCGATGAGCTGGGGCTTTGGGTTCAGAAGAAACTTAAATGATCAAGAGATCGAAGAGTTTGCCTCGCTGATGGTTAAGCTAGAAAATGTCCGATTAGTGGAGTCCAAACCAGATGAAAGGAGGTGGAAGCTTGAGCCTAATGGGAAATTCTCTTGCAAATCTTTCCATAGCTTCTTAATTAGTGGTGGATCAGATCCAATTTTTTCTCCTGCAAAGTTTATTTGGAAGGTCAAGGTCCCTACTAAGGTGAAGATTTTGGGATGGCTTGTGGTACTGTGGAAGACAAATACATGTGCTGTTCTTCAAAGGAGAAGACCGGGAAGTTGTTTTTCTCCTCACTGGTGCATTTTATGCAAAGCTCAAGGGGAAAGTGCTGATCATGTCTTCGTGCATTGTGAAGTGGCTAATTTCTTATGGAAAAAATTATTTAGGGAGGCAAGAGTGGACTGGACAACTCCATTAGAGAGAAATGACTTGCTAAGAAAAAACCCCATAGCATTTGGTAAAGGTAAAAAGGCCAGAACCCTTTGGGGTTGTGGGGTGCTAGCTGTAGTTTGGGTGGTCTGGATGTAAAGAAATAAAAGATTATTTGAAAACTATGGAGGGGTGGAGAAGGAAGACCTGTGGGAGAGAGTCAAGTTCTGGGCATCCTTATGGGTTTCTATTTCTAAGGAATTCAAGGATTATAGTCTTTCTTCCATTATACTTAACTGGCAAGCAGCTGTAGTATAAGCCCCTAAGCCTTGATTAGTATTATTAGACGAGATGATAGGCCTATAGCCCCAGCTGCCCTCTTTAGATCATTAAAGCGGACTCCTTGTCCGCCTCCCTGTATCTCGATTTTTGCTTTTTTAATAAAAAGCTGTTTCTTCTCAAAAAAAAAAGACATTACTGCTTGCATGGCTTTTCATGCATACAACCTCTTAAGCTGGCAAGTTGTAGTGCAAATGCTAGGCCAGTGGCAAAGATGGATGTTTTTCTCATATCATAGAGTGATTCTAAAATAAATAAATGAATATATGAATAAAAAGTGCTTCACGGAAGCTTTAAATCATACGATTGCATTACTTCTCTAAGTACATCACATCATGCTAATCTGAAGCACCGACTCTCTACTTGGTGGAGTGTCGAGGGTCAGATACCTTGCAACACAGCCCAACACAGTGAGACACAATACATGGCAGTCATAATATGTGTACACACCGGTGAAGAGAGCCATTATGGCATGCATAACACAAGCATCAATTGGTATAGCATAACTAATTTAGAGTCAGCTTAGCTGCTTAGCTATATATATATAACAATTAATACCTTTTTGACTCTCTAGTTTGCTGACTTAAAAAACATGGCATGTTAGATCCAGTTCTCAAGAACCATAAAGGATGAATATTCTCCAAAACGTAACAAACCAAGGAAAATTCTGAGCATGCATTTAGGCATTAGAGGAATCACAGCTCCCTGAATCTAAGAACACATAACATGCTGTGCTTGTTCGTGTTCACAGCATAGCTAAAAATATAGTTTACATTATTTGATGCAAGGTGAAGTGAATTTTAAAAGGACACACAAGCAAAATACTGCTAGAAATCAAATGACAATGTCCCAACAAGCATATTTTCAATGTAATGAAACTATTGTGGCTGCATTTTAACATGAACAGTTTTGTCATAGGGGCAACAGCAAGTTGCACTGTGCAAAATCCAACTTGTTTGAAAGCATTAGAAGGACATATAATCCAGTCAAAATTTAGGCACTATCAACAAACTTGAAGAAGAAAAGATTATCGTACCACGTTTTTCTTTGACTTGAGAAGAACGCAAGTGGGGAGTCATTTTAGCTTTCAAGCAGGAAGCCAATTCAAGGAACTTTGACTTTATTTCATTTCTGATGTTAGCACTTCCAGTGCCTTGAAATGGAATTGCATTCTTCTGAGGTTCCCAATAATAAAACTTCAACCAATCAAGGGCCTGAAAACACCAACCATAGACATAGTTTTAAATCCCGAACTCAAACCAAGTAATTTCTTTCAAAATGTATATTAAGTTTCCAGTTAAAAACAGAAGAGAAAAGATTGTCATTATTCCTAGGGGAAGCTGGGAAGATGAATGAACATGAAATTGTGATTGTGGAACTATATTAAGATAACTTTACAGGCATATCTTAAAAAAAAAAAAAATAATAATAATAATAATTGGTAATATTCATGAAGTCAGAAGTCAAAACTATAAGGGACCTAATTTAAACTTTACTATGTAAGATTTGAAAGTTCTACCCCACAGAGTTGAAAACAGATATATCTGGAGTCAACAATATTATTTTTCAGAACAGAACTACAGATTATGATCTTGTCATTCAGTCAGTCACCAAAGGAGTTGGACTAGTTGCAATAGTTTCAGGATTACTGGGAATTTTAAAAAAGAATCCGGTATAATCAGAAAATATAGGTTGCCTCGTGTCTTCATACAATGTGGCGTCTCCTAAGCTGTCATCCCAAAACCAGGAAAGTCTTTTTCTTTTCACCTAAGGAAATGGGAAGGGAAGAGAGATGTGCCCTTCCACAAACTTGTGATTCATTGTTAAGACAGGACAACAAATAAGACAATTTGTTCGTGTTGAATTGTTAATCTGCTATAGCATATAATTATCTTCATAAATTTTAAGTGCCCGTCCTATGAGGACGTCAGCAATTGTCTCTTTTCAAGTTGGAAGGGATATGCATAGTTAATTGTCACCAATCTATCCAGCACCCACAACTTGGTAAATCACCCAAGCAGATTTTGGTAGGATACCCATTATAAGTATTAGCTACCCAATACACTTAGAAGGATTCAAATTTGGGTAAGCATTAGAAAAGTCTGAAGGAACCAAAGTGCCGGACCCTTATCTGTTTAAATTCAAAGCATTTTGCATACCTTAATTGAAGCACTACGAACAACCTGAAGAGCGGGAAGTTCACGGTGAGATCCCTCTGGAAATTAAAGCATTGACAGAGATAAACAAGAGAATTTTAATCCACACTATCACAAGTGTTCAAAAGATTACATGTAAATCCCTACAAGAGTATGTAATGGCTGATTGCCGATGGTTAATGTGGTTTTAAGCTACAGAAAAGCTGAAATGCCAAATAAACTGACCATATATAAATGATGCATACCCATATAAATTACTAAGTTAGAGTTGCTTACCATGACGTATATCAATCAGTGATCGTGGAATGCCAATTGCATCAGCAGCCTCGGCAATTGAAACCTCATTTTTCTTGCGTGTCTTCTCAACAACACAATTCACAAGCCTTCAGAAAAGGGAAAACTAGTGTGAAACAAATATGTTTATCTATGCATGCAACCCATGTAAACATTCCCAGCATTAATCCACTATAGGTATAGCTGAATTCTAATGTAAACAGGAAAAAGTGAAAGATTCAAAAATTTCTCGACATTGGTGAATTTATGGTTCATCAGTAATCTTTGCCACAGAAAAAAAAAAAAAAAAAAAAAAAAAGGTCCACACAGAGCAACTAGCTCATGCATCCTATGGATTTGTTGTCCAGTTACAAGTTTTCCTAGAAATTAACCTTCACTACTTCTTGATCAGCCATTCAACTCAATCCATACACTACAAGATGAAATGGGAGTGAAAAAAAAAAAAAAACAAGAATGCAGAAACCAAAACAGTATTCTAAGGGGGCCTCACCTCATGATTGCCATGCAATATAGCATGGCCAGCATTTCCTCAGAAAGTGAAGAATCAGTGGGTTGATCTGCTCCGCAATTACCCACAGCAACATTTGACTGGTCCTTTCTAAAATTCACAAAAGAAACACAAGCAGTCACATTACTTTTCAGTAGACATCAGAGCTTAGAATCATAAACTATACACAACATAGAAACATAAACACAACCACTGATAAACAGCATTTCACACCAAGCATCCCTCTCCCCCGCCCAGGAAGAAATCCATGTCACGTTACTTTTGGGTAGACATTAGAGCTTAGAATCATAAACTATACACAACATAGAACTACAAACACAGCCACTGTGAAACAGCATTTCACACCAAACAAAAAATAATAATAATAACAGATGATTTAAGAAGTCGAGGTTTGAGTCAAATTTCATAGGAGCTACCTAAAGTAAGGATCTTTTTGCTGAATTTCGATTATTGAAGCTGTAACTTCGATCACAGCAGGAACACATCCTCTGCTTCTCCATGCCGATATCTGTAAACAACAACATCAACTATGAAATCATTGCCTCACTCTGAATCAAAACCCTGCCTGTTCAAACTAACTAACGAAAAAAATACATGTAAACACAACATACAAATCCAAAGAGTTCTGGAATAGCATAACAAGAGGCAAAAGGAGCTTACTCTTCTCAAAGCGGAGGCGACGGAATCAGGTGAATTGGAAAAGAGAGATTCAGAGACGAAGAGCCACTCGTCCCAGCTCAACCACGGCACCAATTTGTGGCTGTACGACGACGACGACGTCGTCTCTACCTGATCATAATCCCCTGGTTCTTCCATAAACCCTAAAAGCGCTTCCATCGGTACACTAGTATAGTGAGCAGGAGAAGTTTCTCAAGTTTATTGCCAAAGAGAACCAACGCCTACTCAAGTAGACTCTTTTTACCCTTTTCTCGATTTGACGGGTTAGTCCCCCCGTTTTTCTGGGCTCTGGTTCTTTATTCTAGGGTTATTTCTGTCTATTTCTTTAAATAATTTTTTTGGAGTCAAACAAATAATTTTTTATAAATCAATAGCCTTGTTCTTTAAATTTCTCAAGTTTCATTATTTTCCTGCTATGCTTTCGGATTCAGTTATCTCAAGTTAGTACCTTAGATCTCCTTCTCCTTGTGGGATTAAGATTCGTGATCCTCCTTCTCTTTGTGGGATTAAGCCTAATCCTTCGAGGAGAGAAACACTGATTTCCTTATTGTTGGAGGAACTGTGGTGTCAATCTGTGTATATATAGCTCTCAGTCTCATCTTTTCAGGTCATACCTTGATAGGAAATTCAGGAGGAATGATCAAGTGTCGTAGAGTGACTAGTTCAGACTCAAAATGGGCAGTGAGTCTCACTGTGGATGTTGCCTTTGTTATTCTTGATAAGTTATTGGAACCCATCGACCATGTTCATTTTGCTGCCATTTGCAAACTTTGGCATTCTTTTGCAGAACACTACAATCGTACAACACGTCGATGGCCTAAGCTACTTCCTCCCATGCTCATCCTGCCCGGCGATCAAGACCTAATTTATAGTCTATCTGAAGGAAAAGTCTACCATAAGATTAGCCTAGCAATGCCTCGGTTTAACTTTCGCAGATACTATGCATGTGGCAACGGTTGGCTCGCTTCAATGCATGGTCCAAATTCTACGATACATTTCCTGAACCCTTTCACAAGAGCGACCCATGTCTTGAGATGCAGGGGATGGAGATTCGGCCGGAGCACCGAGCCAAAGCAGGCCCGTATGAGCCCCGAGCTGGAGCAGGCCCCAAAGCTTATCTTGTTTGGGGATCCTTCTGTTAATGGGGGCAACAGTTTTATGGTTGTAGCATTTTACACCACTGATTCCACTCTTGGTTTCATTAGAGGAGGGCAATCGTTTTGTAGTTCCATAGAAACAATGGAACAATATGCGATTACTGATGCTATTTTCTACAAAGGTCAGGTATACGCAGTTGACAAGAATCTTGGAAGAATCATGTCGTTTGATGTTAAAACCTGTACTTCTGGTGATTCACTAAAGGCAAAGATACTCAATACTACTTATATGCGCTCAAGTTCTCAATCATATCTTGTGGAATCAACTAAAGGAGAGCTTTTGCACGTTCGAAGATTTTTGAAAGTACAGAGAGAATGGGATCAGTTGACCATGCCTGTGACATTCACTTTCAAGGTTTACAAGATGGTATTTGATGATAATGGATATGTTGTGCAGCAGGTTGAGTTAAAAACCCTTGGAGATGAGACTCTGTTTGTTGGTGACAGTCAGTCAATGTCTATTTCGGCTTCAAGGTTCTCTTGGTGCCAACCAAACTCCATATATTACACAAGTGATTCGATAACTGTGGAAGATGATTATCGAAATTTTAATAGTTGTTGTCAATGCGATATGGGGATTTTCAATTTAGAGGAGGGAACCACTACTCCTCTACAATGTTACCCTCAGCATTCTTCGGAAGAGTACAGATTAAAACCTGCAACTTGGATTCTGCCACCAATTAATGGTCTCTGCTAGCTCCCTCTCGCCCTCGCCCTCGCCCTCTTTGATCTTGTTTATAAGAATATGGCATGCAACTCTGTCGCACCAATCATGTTGAGTCTACTTGGGGGTCTGAGTTCCTGACCTATGTTTACTTCAGATGTTCCGATGCTTTCTTTTAAGGTTTGTATTTCTTAAAGATGTAAGGCTGTATGTCCCCTCTTTGTTTGTATTCTGCATTCATTATTAATAAATTAAGGGCCGTGGAGAGTTCTTCCTTGGGATGGTCCCTTCTTCAGTCCTGAAGCGAATTTGCCTTTTGGTGCTCTAATCCTCCTTCTAATTTATATGAAGTATTTGTTATCTTGGTACGTGACTTGATTATTGTTATTCTTCATTATTGCCTTGCATCTGTTATTGCTTTGTAGAAAATGCAACCAAACTTGGTGTCACCTTCCTTTATCGAGCATGTGTACATTGTTATTGTTTCAGTTGGCCAGCAACTTATGGTGCTTTTGACTGTAGAATCTTTTCTTTCAGAGATTATGATGGTTGTGTAATATTTTATTTGTTCTTGTTTAATTTCAATTGTTGGATCATTGGTACCTGTCTAATTCTTCGTTTTGTTTGTTGATATGTGTGCTCGTGAAGTTTTGAATAGTGGCCAACCTATAACGCCTATGTTTTCCTTACTATGGCATATTCAAAACAAGCTTGTGTATGTATGGTTATTGTTTTGTTCTGCTACTTATCTAATAGTTATCAGTAAAACTAAAATTGTTGGTTTGTTATGTGCTGTATAATGTGAGAAGTACCAAAAACGTGTGTAGTTAGTATGTGCATTATACTGCTCCCATCTCATTGTACATGGTATGATTTGTGATGCATAAAACACTACTAATGTATTGCTTATATCAACTTCAGTCTCATGACTGGAAGTTACAGGGAATGTGAATTTCCAAGTCTTTGCTTATTTAGACAAGGACTATATATCTTTCTTTCAAATGCACTTCCATACAAGAATAGAAAGTGATGCATTTTGCAATTTTCATCGTTTCCCTTCTCCTTTTTATTGCCTTTTTCTTTTTCCAGAGGAGATTCCTCTATTGACCTCCTTTTCGACTAAGAATGTGATGACATTCACTTGTACCTTCATCCATATTGTTGTGCTTCAAGTCTTTCAAGATAGAGATAGCATACTAGTAATTACCTCTTTTTCTGGAATGATTCCTTTACATTCTGGTTGTATGGCGTGTACTGATTCCTTACTAGCATTATACAGTAGCATTATGCAGAGCCAAACACTAGAAAGTGCTGGGCTCTGCTTGTACATGAGTGCACTTAAACTGAACTGTGGAAAAACAACATGTTCTCTTGAAGTGTTGATGCTTCCTGGATCGTGGTCGAAGAAGCGAAATGAAACAGACTAGATTTCTCTCTCCTTCCAAGTCTTTCGGCCTCTGTTTTCTTTTTCTCTTTCCCGGACACATGATTAGTTGCATTTCTAGTGGTAGTATCACCACCAAAGTATTGGTGGTGAGCAAATTTGAATCCACTACATGATCTAATGACATTAGTATTTCATTTATAAGTAAAACATCCAAGTCTGATTGAATGTACATACAAATAATTTGTTGTGAATTCTCAATTGTTATGTTTTCTATGAATTTAATGGACAAAAAGAAAGTGTAGGGTTACTCTTTTTTCTTGGGTCAAGAAACACAACTTACAATAAGCAAAGGAATTTGTTCACAATTACCACATATTGTTTTCCAATAGCTTTGCTTTGTTGTAGGTATACATCATGTTAATCACCCTGGTGGTCCTAGTGATTATTTGGTTGAATAAAAGGTCTACTAGATTAAATTTAGACAGATGAGATTCATCTGTTAATCCTTATATTACACTGAAGTAATAATGCAATGCCACAAAATTCACATAAGCACATCAAGCATCACAATATGTACAATAATAACATAATGAATATGAGTACAAAGTTTAGAATGGAGGAGATGACTGGAACAAGAACTTGAAGATTTCGAATGGAGGACTTCTGCAGAATACTTAAGTGATCAGCTCTTGTTAGGAAGCGTTGTGGTACGGGGCACCCAATTACAACTGAAGTAGAAACTATGAAAATGAGTGAAGCACAAGATGATAGGCAAATTGTAGAAGGATTTCACTATAGCAAAAGGATACAACAATTTCTCTTCTGCAATAAGGAGAGCAACAATTGACAAGACCCTCTCTCTTATAACAGGAGGAAATACACACTAACAAAGGAAAGACACTTGAGTTTTAGGAGAAATCTCCATTTTCTCTCTAAACTCCACTCCCTCTCTCTCTTTGTTTTCACTCACCACCACATGGGATTCAAACTCTATAACTCAAGACCTCTATTTATACTAGATAGAGGAGGTTACAACTAGCTTCTTAAAGCTTAAGAAACTTAGCTATAGATGAGTTGTAAATGCAATATTTACAACTATCATATGTTGGAAAGTAAGCCACAAACTTTGACCTATCAACAACTTAAGTATGAAGTAAGTCACCATCTTTGACCTATCAACAACTTAAGCATGAAGTAAGTCACAATCTTTGACTTATCAAAAATACCATGCTTATCAAGAACTTAAGCATGAAGCAAGCCTCCATTTTTGACTAATCAAGAAGATCATGCTTATCAAGAACTTAAGCATGAAGCAGGCCTCCATTTTTGACTAATCCAGAAGATCATGCTTATCAAGAACTTAAGCATGAAGTAAGTCTCCATTTTTGACTAATCAAGAAGATCATGCTTATCAAGAACTTAAGCATGAAGTAAGAGGCACAAGTGGCTTTACTTCCACATATCTCCCACTTAAAGTCACTTTTGCAATTCTTCTATCCTTTCTACTTTGCCATGTCCACACTGCTTATGTTTCTACTAGGCCAATAGAGGATCGACACCAAATAAACTTGTCATTATTGATCGGCTTTGTTAGAACATCTGCTAGGTTGTCATTCGTATGGATTTTCTGTATATCCACACTTCCTTCTTCCACCTTCTCACGAACGAAGTGATATTGAACTCTTATGTGCTTTGTCCTTGAATGAAATACTGGATTCTTTGCCAAGTGCAAAGCGCTCTGACTATCACAAAATAGAGCAATCTTCTCTTGTTTGTGTCCGAGCTCCTCCAATAGCATTTACAACCATATTGCCTCTTTGCTAGCTTCTGTAGCTGCGACGTATTCTGCCTCTGTTGTAGAAGTAGTCACAATAGACTGCAGTTTCGAAACCCAGCTTACAGCTCCTCCAGCAAGAGTAAACACATAACCTGTGGTGGACTTACTCTTATCAAGATCACCTGCAAAATCTGAATCAACATAGCCTCTAACAATAAAATCTGATCCTCCATAACATAATGCAGCATTTGAGGTACCCTTGACATATCTCAGGATCCTCTTCACAGCATTCCAATGCTCTCTACCAGGATTCGCCATGTATCGACTAACCACTCCCACTGCTTGTGCAATGTCTGGTCTTGTGCAAACCATAGCGAACATTAAACTACCCACTGCTGATGCATACGGTACTCGAGACATTTCCATCCTCTCTGCTTCGTTGCTAGGACTCATACTTGAGGATAACTTGAAATTAATAGGAAGAGGGGTAGAGATTGACTCACAATCTTGCATGTTGAAGCGACACAAGATTTTCTTCAAGTAGTTTTTCTGAGAGAGCCAAATCTTCCTACTATTTCTGTCTCGGTAAATTTGCATCCCTAGAATCTTGTTTGCTGGTCCCAAGTCCTTCATTTCAAACTCCCTAGCCAACTGTGCCTTCAATTCTTTAATACGATCTTTGTTGGGGCCTGCTACCAACATGTCGTCAACATACAACAGCAGAATAATGAAATCACCATCACCAAATCTCTTGTAGTAAGCACAAGGATCTGGACTGAGTCTGTTGTATCCAAGGCTCATGATGAAGGAATCAAATCTCTTATACCAACATCTCGGCACCTGTTTGAGACCATACAGAGATTTGTTCAACCTGCAAACCAAGTTCTCTTTTTCTTTTTCCTTAAATCCATCTGGTTGGAGCATGTAAATCTCTTCTTCAAGTTCTCCATGAAGAAATGCAGTTTTCACATCTAACTGCTTTAAGCATAAGTTAAATATAGCACACATCGCCAGGACTACTCGAACTGTTGTAGTCTCTAGTTTCTCTTTTGAAGTGCTATCATTTTCTTTTCCTTGTACCTTATATTCTACATCTCTGCTGATTATCACCTTGTGGGCAGTGGGATCCCACAGGCGGTACCCCTTAACTCCATCAGCATACCCTAAGAAAATACATTCTCTGGATTTTGGATCCAGTTTTGATGTTTCTTGGGCGTTGTACATAACGTACACAGGACTTCCAAACGTATGTAAGCGAGAATAATCAGTTGGCTTACCAGTCCACATCTCCATTGGCGTCTTCAGATCAATTGCGGTTGATGGTGACCGATTGATCACATAACAGGCGGTCTTCACTGCTTCTGCCCAAAATGACTTGGCCATCTCTGCAATCCTCAACATCGCTCTTGTCCGTTCTAACAAGGTTCTGTTCATCTGCTCTGCTACTCCATTTTGTTGTGGAGTGTATGCCACTATGAATTGCCTCTTGATACCTTCTTATTTACAGAAGTTATCAAATTCATTACTGGTATATTCTCCTCCATTGTCCGTCCTCAAACACTTGATCTTCTTTTCAGATTCAAGCTCCACACGCGCTTTGAATACTTTGAAAACTGGAAACATGTCCGCCTTCCTTTTGATTGGATACACCCAACATCTCCTGGAGTAATCATCAATAAAAGACACAAAGTATCTTGCACCTCCTAGGGATAGAACTGGTGCTTGCTAAACATCGGAATGGATCAATTCTAAGATAGTTTTGCTTCTAGCATTAGAACTGCTGAACTTTAATCTGTGCTGCTTACTAGTGACACAATGCTCACAAAAGGGTAATGAAACCTTTTTGAGCCCTGGAAGAAGCTTTTGTTCAGCAAGAATCTTCAAACCTCGTTCCGACATGTGGCCAAGCTTACGGTGCCACATCATCCTTGATTCTTCTAAAGATCTTACTGACGCTATAGATGCTTCTCCTTCTTGTTGTGTTTCTCCTTTAAGCATGTACAGATTTGCAGCTATCTTTTCCGCTTTCATCACCACAAGCGCGCCTTTAACTATTTTCATGATCCCATGTTGACCATGGATTTGGTATCCGCTACTATCTAATTGTCCCCAAGACAATAGATTTTTCTTCAGGCCTTTCACGTGCCGTACCTCCTGAATGGTGCGACCTGTACCATCATACATCTTGACTTTGATGGTACCAATACCAGCGATCTCATAGGGATAATCATCTCCCATGAATACAGTTCCTCTTGAGATAGGTTCATATTGGTGGAACCATTCTCTCCGGGGAGTTATATGCCATGTTGCTCCTGAGTCTATAAGCCAGATATCAACAAACTTTCTCCTCCCTTAAATAACTGTTGTTGCCTCGCTGTATAAGACTTCACCATCATCTGAGGTACTTGCTATACAACCCTGAGCTCTTGATGACTCAGGACTTTTTCCTTTGGTTTCTTCATTCTTCTTGAGACGCCAACACTCCCTTTTGTAGTGCCCTTTCTTGCCACAGTGATGACACTTGACATTCTTCTTACTTCGAGATTTTGGTCTACTCTGACTGTGACTCCCACTGGGGCCACGTTCCGTTGATCTCCCTCTCGTTATCATCAAAGCTTCGGCCTGCTGTGAGCCACCCAATCTATCTTCTTTGCTCTTGCGCCGACTTTCTTCTTCAAGAACCGCAGCTGCAATATCATCGAAGACTAGTATTTCTAGATTGTTGGTTAAGTTGATGATGAGCTGATCATACGAATCAGGTAGACTTTGAAGTAGAATTTCAGCACGTTCACCCGTCTCTATGTTATGCCCCATTGCTGTGAGCTGTGAGAACAAGGTGTTGAGTGTGTTGATGTGGTCGGTCATTGTCGTCGACTCCATCATCCGAAGGGTGTAAAGCTTTCTCTTCAAGAAGATTTTGTTGTGTAGTGATTTGGCCTCGTACAATTTTGTGAGTGTATCCCATATCTCTTTTGCCGTCTTCTTCTCCGCCACACTTGACAATACTTCATCGGCTAGTGCTAGATGCAGATTAGCAATCGCATTGCCATCCATCTCGTTCCACTTGCCATCGTCAGTGATCTCCTCAGTCCTATCTTCAATTGCCGCCAAGCAGTTATCTTTTCTCAAGACTGCTTTTATCCTCATTTTCCACAATGAGAAATTGTTCCCATTGAACTTCTCTATTTCGTACTTCGTCGCCATTGTTGAAGATGCCTCCTTTCCACTAACTGGATCTCACTTTAGCAAGAAAACCGGCTATAAACCCGGAGCTCTGATACCACTGTTAGGAAGCGTTGTGGTACGGGGCACCCAATTACAACTGAAGTAGAAACTATGAAAATGAGTGAAGAACAAGATGATAGGCAAATTGTAGAAGGATTTCACTATAGCAAAAGGATACAACAATTTCTCTTTTGCAATAAGGAGAGCAACAATTGACAAGACCCTCTCTCTTATAACAGGAGGAAATACACACTAACAAAGGAAAGACACTTGAGTTTTAGGAGAAATCTCCATTTTCTCTCTAAACTCCACTCCCTCTCTCTCTTTGTTTTCACTCACCACCACATGGGATTCAAACTCTATAACTCAAGACCTCTATTTATACTAGATAGAGGAGGTTACAACTAGCTTCTTAAAGCTTAAGAAACTTAGCTATAGATGAGTTGTAAATGCAATCTTTACAACTATCATATGTTGGAAAGTAAGCCACAAACTTTGACCTATCAACAACTTAAGTATGAAGTAAGTCACAATCTTTGACCTATCAACAACTTAAGCATGAAGTAAGTCACAATCTTTGACTTATCAAAAATACCATGCTTATCAAGAACTTAAGCATGAAGCAAGCCTCCATTTTTGACTAATCAAGAAGATCATGCTTATCAAGAACTTAAGCATGAAGCAGGCCTCCATTTTTGACTAATCAAGAAGATCATGCTTATCAAGAACTTAAGCATGAAGTAAGATGCACAAGTGGCTTTACTTCCACAGCTCTTAATGGGTAGACGGGAAGAATGCTTTTTCTCACGTATAATAGCTTCTACAGAGACATCCTTTTATACTGTTCATAGTATCTCAACCAGACAATCACCATCCCATCAAAGGTGCATTAAGTCTTACTCCAACTCTGCCACTAAACCACATTACTCACTACATGCCTAATATCAAGGGTAATTCAATTTCCTTGTCTTGCATTCATTCTAGATAACACAAGAATTAGTCAAGGGTTAAAATTACATATTTCTTAGTAACTTATTCTGCTTAGTCATAGTTACTGTCAATACTTGAGGTAATTAATTTGTTGGTCCAAATTACTTCTTTCATCATCTTCATCACTCATCACTCATCAGCAGAGCTGGAGATGATCTCTATCCCGGTGTTCCCTTGGAGATTTAATAATGAAGAGCTTGTAGCTGCAACAGAAAATTTTAAGACCCAAATTGGTAGCGAAGGATTTGGTACAATATATAAAGTTACTATACCAAACAATACTGTAGTGGCATTGAAGAAGATCACAAGTTTGGGAGACCGACGGAACATGAAATTTGGCACCAAGACAACAAGAATCAGAAGCATCCACCATGTCAAACAGCTTAATTCGAGAGGTTTCTACATCCATGGGAAATAATGCTTTCCGGTTTGTGAGTGTGTGAATAGAGGTTCATTGAAGAAGGTTCTTTTTGGTAATTAGAATGGCCGAAGAGTTATGAAAAAGCACTTGGAATGGTAGGTGGACCTGCTTACTTGCACAGCGATTGCAGACCCAAGATCATCTACTGTGACATTAAGGCGGGAGAACATTCTTCTACATGATGATTTGCAAGTTAAGATATCAGATTTTAGGCTTGCTAAGCTGATAAGCAATAAAAAAAAAAAAATCCATATTGCATTAGGAAATAGACCGTCATTCTCTTCTACCAGTTTGGAACTCCAAGCAATATAGTTTCCTCTAATTTCATTAGAAATACAGAAGCTAAAGAGGGGTATATGGAACTAGCAGACCCGAGGTTAGAGGCACAAGTGCGTGAGGAGTAAGGAAGTTGGGAAGCTAGTGAGTGTAGCCTTGTGTTATGTGCATGTAGTGCCAACACTGGGGCCATGTATAAGTTATGTGGTTGCTATGTTGGAAGGACATATTACCTGTAGGGGAGTCCCAGACTGAGGCACCAAAATTTTGTTGGTTTTAGAGCAAGTTCACCCGTTGGGTCACCAGGTCACCCACTATTCACTGATTTTTAGTGTTAATTTCACCCTCTGCGTCACAAGCACAGTGTATTTCATGCCCTGGGCCACCCTGTACAGTGTTCTGGGTCACTATGGTGACCTGCACAGTGTATTTCGTGCCCTGAGTCACGGGCACAGTGTATTTCGTGACCCAGAGAATGAAAACATACACTAAAAAGCAGTGAATAATAAATGACCCGGTGACCCAACGAGTGAACTTGCTCTTATGATGGAAAATTAACCGAGGCATCTCAGAAAACTTACGGGGACTAGGGTTCAGTAGAAGAAAAAGAAGTTCCTCATATAGTAACTTCTTTTGAACAATTAAAAAAAAAAGGTTTTTCATTTTTTGGACCCCATATAGTAATTTTGGGGCCCGCAGGGCCCAACCCAAAATCATGATAAATCCAAAACCCTCATCTATTCTTTTCAGAAAATCGTAAACCCTCATTTCTCACTCTCAGTCCCAAAAATGGTTCAAACCCTAGTCCGAACCATAGCCATGGCCGCCGCCGCCACCACCGGTCGCCACCCCACAATCTCCTCCCTCATCCCCAAACGCCTCCTCTCCACCTCCAAAATCACCCAACCCCCCTCCGTCCCCTCTCTCATCCTCGGCCGTCGATCTCTCGCGCCGCTCTCCCACGCCGTCCGTCCCTTCCCCGCCACGCGTTTCACCTCTATTCGCTGCCGCGTCAACCGCTCCGGCGGGTCGTACTCCCCCCTCAACTCCGGTTCGAACTTCAGCGAGCGCCCGCCGACCGAGATGGCTCCGCTCTTCCCCGGCTGCGACTACGAGCACTTCCTCATCGTCATGGACAAGCCCGGCGGCGAAGGAGCCACGAAGCAACAGATGATCGATTGCTATGTTCAGACAGCCGCTAAAGTCCTTGGGAGGTAATCGCTGCTTCGATTTTGTGAAATCAATAGCATTTAGGGCTTGTTGGAAATTAATAGCAATTTGGATTTAGGGCCTTGTTAGATTTGGAGAATCAGCAGAGTTTAGTAGATGAAATGTGTGATCTTTGATATCGTATTTTCGGGTTTTTATTGTTGTTGTTCTTATGGTGTGACAGTGAGGAAGAAGCGAAGAAGAAGATTTACAATGTGTCATGCGAGAGGTATTTTGGTTTTGGCGTTAACATTGATGAGGAGACTGCCAACAAGCTTGAAGGTTTGTGTTGTTAAATTGCTGGAATGTTTCAAGTTCCGCTATCTGGAGTGGCTTTTTGAGTGCTGCATATGTGTGTTTGTCTATGTGTCACTGACTTTATCTTGTTATCAGGTTTGCCCGGAGTTCTTTTTGTGCTTCCGGATTCGTATGTTGATGCTGAGAATCAAGACTATGGGGGTAAGTTCTTGATTATAAAATGATTGACCTTAATTTGATAGCAAGTTGCTTGAAGAAATTTGGGGTCTTGTTGAGTTTTTGTTTATTATTTGATTTATAAGAGAGAGTTGCAAGTTATTCATCTATCTGTTGTTTGATAAGATTGACTTACCTGTTAAAGATTTTCATTCATGTGCATATATTTGTTTTTCCTGATGGTGCATCAAATATAAAGAGTACTATCTGGTTGGTTTGACTTTACTTTTATAATTTGTAGTCCATCTTGGCGAAGCTGAACGGGCCTAACAGGCATTATTTAGCTTTGAATGCTAATGGACTTACATCAAATGTTTCTCTAGACTGTTCTGTGCTTCGTATACTTCATGGAGATGCAGATCAGTGGAGATGAAACATTTTGTCAAATAATATATCTAGTTGAATGATAGAAAAATGGTTGGTTTGAATTGATTTTTATAATTTGTAGTCCATCTTGGAGAAGTTGAACGGGCCTAACAAGCATTATTTATCTTCGAATGCTAATGGACTTACATCAAATGTCTCTCTAGACTGTTCTGTGCTTCTTATGCTTCATGGAGATGCAGATCAGTGGAGATGAAACATTTTGTCAAATAATATATCCTATTGAATGATAGAAAAATGGTTGGTTTGAATTGACTTTTATAATTTGTAGTCCATCTTGGAGAAGTTGAACGGGCCTAACAAGCATTATTTATCTTCGAATGCTAATGGACTTGCATCAAATGTCTCTCTAGACTGTTCTGTGCTTCGTATACTTCATGGAGATGCAGATCAGTGGAGATGAAACATTTTGTCAAATAATATATCCAATTGAATGATAGAAAAATGGTTGGTTTGAATTGACATTTATAATTTGTAGTCCATCTTGGAGAAGTTGAACGGGCCTAACAAGCATTATTTATCTTCGAATGCTAATGGACTTACATCAAATGTCTCTCTAGACTGTTCTGTGCTTCGTATACTTCATGGAGATGCAGATCAGTGGAGATGAAACATTTTGTCAAATAATATATCCAATTGAATGATAGAAAAATATGACATCTTTTATGATAAGAATGCATTCACAAGAATGTCAGAGTATTGTGTTCTTAATTGTTGTAATTCCTAGTGGATCTTGGAGAAGTTAAATAGGCCTTACAAGTATCATACAACATAGGTCTCTGTTGAATGCCATGTGTTTCATACTACATGGAGATGCAGATTGATGGAGATTAAATGTTTTGTTAAATTATAAGTGTGGTGCATGCACATTTGCAGGCAGTTTTTGAAAATTTGACAATGTTATTTTTTGTCACTGTTGGTTTGTCTACATTATGGCCATCCTTATTTGGTTGCTTGTATGGGTGGATTTTCAGAATGATTTGAGTCAATACATGTACCATTACAGATTATTGTCAATTAGCTTCAAATTTTTAAAATGTAAATTGTTCTTGGAACTCAAAAACTGTAACTTTCTCAATGCAGCTGAGTTGTTTGTCAACGGAGAAATTGTTCAGAGGTCTCCTGAAAGGCAGAGGAGGGTGGAGCCACAGCCCTCAAGAGCTCAGGACAGACCTCGATACAATGACAGAACCCGATATGTGCGTAGAAGGGAAAATGTGCGGTAAAATAAATGGCGGGCTAGCTCCGTTTGAGTCGTGGTTGTGCTACTGGTTGCTTGATAGTACTTCTAAGTAGATATGAAATTTGATCGTCATTCTCCGCTGTGATGAGACTGAAAGCCTAGAAGCAACTAGATAACTCGTGCTTTTGTAAGAGTTCAGCATAATTTGTGATAATTTTAATTATTATGAGACTCACCATAAAAATGACTTATTTTGTGTCAATATGCCATGTTTAAATTGTTACTATTTCTGTATTTCATGTCTAGACCCATTTAACGTCTGTTCTAAATTTGACTTGCTGGGAGATCTGGGATGCTTAGTTTATGGTTTTTTGTTTCATGGATTAGAAAGTGGGTAAATGTTTCTCATCTTCTGGTTGGTAAAGAGATGTCTAGAAAAGGCATAAACTGCATGTCGAACTAGAAAACTTGAATAAAAGCATAAACAGTTTCACTGGGATTCTGTCATGTTTCCTGTTTCTGTAGGTCACAAACGAAGTGTTTGTCTAAGATGGGATGTCTGGAGACAACAGGTAGTAAGCACTGTTATCTGTTATTCGATCTGAAACAACCTTACCAGTCACCATACAGCAGAAGCAGTTTTGCTACTTCCTCCGGGTTACAAGGCAAAGGAAATGAAATTGACACATGCCCTTATTCTTAGCATCAGATTACAATGGATTCAACCAAGTGTCGTAAACTGCTTAAGACTTGTTAGAAAGAGCATTGGATATTGGCATATTGCCCTGATGGTGTTTGGAGTTGTTCTGGAGCAGCCTCCAAACAGGGAAGCCCTAGCCTCACACCACTAGTGTATGACAATGTCCGTAAACTCTAACCCGCAGTTTACGAACATGTTATTAATTCAAAGGAAAGCACAGGCAGTCGAGACTTTTTTACGAACATGTTATTAATTCAACATTTTCATCATTCATGGAACAGTTTATAACATAGAAGGAAGATCAGTTTCATATTTTTACCAACAAATGGTACAAGATTCACCACTTGGTAATATGACATTATATCCAACAAAAAGAGCATTACTTTGTGAATTATACCATGACTCAAATGATCTAAATCCGGATGCTATAGCTGAAAAAGTAGGGCAACAAGCACTGTGCATTTATATAGAAGGAGATTCAATTACCACCCATTGCTTGCTCTGACCATCATAGGTCTCACCACTGTTGGGGTGTATCACTATTGATTTGCTTGTTACTTGCATATTTGATAGGCAAAGGAACATTAATTATATGAAAATGTTACGAGGCTAAGTCATGTATTTTAATAAATTCCAAATGACCAAAGATTGTACCTTCCGAATTAAGCAAGAGAAACTAAGAGAATCTTTGAAATATGTACGAGGGAGATCTTTTCTAACCTTCAAGTGAAAAAGAGTTCTATCAAAAATAAAAAATGTCAAAAAGGGTCCTGTCATTGACAGTACACAATGCCCTTGATTCCATTTTTCTCCGGTCATGAAAGGTGAAAGTTTTTTTGGTTTTGCCAACTGTTATATTTTGCCTGGTGATACTTTGTTAAGCTCTAAGGTTTGGCTCCAATGAATTACAGGGTGTAAAAACAGGCTTCTTCATGGAGAAAATTAGAACAAAGAACAACCAGCAAGGAAAGAATGCCCGGGATAAAAGAGACCAAGCCACCAACTTACGTTGTGACTGAACAGACTGAACTCTGTAGTGGTAGACTGGTAGATTAGGATTGGTACTCCATTGTGGACAGATGAACGTCTTTGAGAAAATCAACCAACTAAATCTGTAGTGGTACATCATCGAATGCCATGACAGCTTTCAACACATTCTGCAGGTCCTTTAGTAATATTGAGCTTAACAGATATAGAGGCAAACCTAACCGCAGCATCTTATTTTTTCCAAAGACAAAAAAAAAAAAAAAACCACAGCATCTTATCCGACCATTGGCTTCATTTCAATAGGTAAGGGAATATTCTGCAGCAACACATGAGATGAGCCGACTTTGAACTATTTTGGAAAGGAAATACAACTGTGTATACATCATTGATCCAAAGGATAAAAAATCTGGACAGGTGGTTTACACAGTACTCTGACTTCAAAGGAATTCAAGATTGTGTCATGACTCTAAAGTCTAAATTACAGTTGCAGACAGTGAAACTGAGGTTTACTGTAGAAATCAGAAGTTCAGAACTATATCACAAAAGAACCATATTATTTCCCCATTACAAACCGAGAATATTTCTTCAATGTTTTAGTATCCCTCTCAGCAGACGCATCTTCTATTCGATAAATTCATCTTCAAGACGTTCAAAAGTAAACTTGACATTGATCTTTTGACACCTGTGCCATATCATATAAAGACATGTTATTTAGATATACAAAGACCTCAACAAGAATGCCTCTCTGTGTGTGTGTGTGTTCTAACTTCAGTTATCCTACTGTTACTTCTGCACAAAGGCATACTCAATATTTGTTCCTTCGTTTTCTTTGTTCTTTTTTTTTTTTTTTTTTTTTTTTTCTCTCAGAAACTTCTTTTCTGTGAAGTGAATTCAAAATTATGCCACAATGGTGTGATCAGGAAAACTTCTTTTGTGTTTATTAAGGTACTCCTAGTAAATCTCCACTACTGTCCACAAAAACAATGGTGCCTGACAAATTGTCAGCTTCCGAAACCTCATCCGGTCTTGGAGAAATGCACAAGAAGCAGGACCAAACCTTTTTGTTGAGATATTTTATGATAATATCGCATCAAACAAAACTTTTCTACATTAGATGCAACAAGATCTTACAGTAACTTTTCATAAGGCACAACTTGAAGCAAGATATATAGCCAAAGCCAGGCTAGAACTTCCAATACAAAAAAAAATTGATGTATATGAGTTTGACAAATCTTTGGCCATATTTATGAATTTCCAAGTTGTAATCTGTAGAATAAAATTGAATATGCTTGTGGCATGTGCTAGGAAGATTTTGCTTAAAGTAATAAATTTCATATTCCATGCGCTTAATCCGTGGACCATGTGGATAATGCAACATCATGCTATTTAAACATAATATGTTTCGGTAATGTATAGGCACTCCATAGAAGTACTAGGAAAAGAGTATAGGCAAGTCGCAAGAGTACAAGTAAAGGGCATAGCATATATATACCTTCGCTTCTGGCTTATTTGCAGTCATTTCAAATTCGGCTAGATCAGCATGTACCCCACTTGGCCGGCCAGAATATGTAACCTTTCTGAGTGGAAAGTCTATAGTCCCCACAGCAAATGGAAAAGCAACCAAAATGCATGATATCAATCAACTAGCAACATAGTAACAAAGTGATCATGAAAGCAAAGAAAATGAACCAGAAACCAAATATTAGTAATGGGATCATATCAACCAATTTGTATGGACTGCCTTAATTTGCATTTCCTAGCTAGCTGATATCACCGATGTTCTCCTACGGCAATGGAATCAACTGAGGATCAACAATGAGGACGACTACTACAAATAGTTTTGATACCATTATCGCCCACCATCATGTAGCCAATCTCAAGCGCCTCCCATATCCAAAGCACCATGCCTTCATTGATTCCATCTGTCCACAACTCATGAAAGGCCTTTAGGTCTTCCTAATTATTTATTATAGGAAATGTTTATATTAGTTTGCTGACATTACAGGTAAATTTTAGTTACTAATAGCCATTAGTTGGCTTGAAAGGATCTTCATGATCATATGCTTCTGCATTTTCTCATACAATGTGGTAGTATCACTGCATTCTTAAGGATTCACAAAGATTCGTTCATTGTTTTTGTTACGTCTGAGTTCTAGATAGAAGACAGGAAAGTTTAATAACATAATCAAAGTCTGATACAGAGAGTATTTCATACAGAGGGTTTGGACTTTGGACCATATCTAGAAAGAAGGAAAAAAGAGAGAAAGTACAGAGAGTCATTTTGTTCCTTACCGAACGATTTACTCACATAGTTTAAAGATGAATGTCATTATCCTTCTTTTTCCTTATATTCACAGTTTCAGAGTATTAAAATCAGTGTCAATGCCTTGAGTACTGTAGCCACTATTTACTCAAAATAATGCATAGACCATAAATATTTAGGACTGCCAATGCATACATGAATTTGGACCAACCACTTCAATTGCTTTGTCAAGCTCCTGTAACAGCCAGCAAAGTAAGATAGGGTTTATTGGGATCCCCAAATATTTGGATATTGCGTGATTTATTCTGGCATTAATTCTTTATTTCCAGTCAGTCAGTCACTATGGATTGATTGAGACTGTGATTGTAAAAGTGGAACATCTGAACGGACCTTCCCATTCCATTCTGACCAAATAGCCCAGTGAGGAAACATGCCAAGTTGGTACATGCCTCCTGTATCCCATTCTCCAGCTCTCAGGTGCTTGGAAAATGGCAAAGAAAGTTCAGTGAGTAATCCTCCTAGCAGCTACACTAGTTATAGTAATAGCCAATAACCTTTTGAAATGAACAAAAGCTAACTTCTTATGCAGAACTATATAATTGATCGAAAAGAATGAAGCTGAATTCTTATGGAAAATCACAGTGGCTCAGCAAATTCCAGAAACAAGAAAAAAAAATTACATAACAATGCAAATTGTTATGAAAAGATCAAAATACTCTTGATGGAAAAAAAAAAATGGGACTCTGCATGGCAGCGGAGAGATAAAGAATAAGATTTCAAAGCAGCACTGTTCTTTGGCTTGGCAATGTTCGGCTATGCATTTTTTCTAGTCTGCGAGTCATCCGACAGCGAAAGACGTTAACCTCATCTATAAACGTCTACTATATATGCCATATAATGCTTAATAAGGATAACCAAAGTATGTTCATATCACATTCCAGTTAGAATGCTACCCATAGACTGAAGGCAAGAACTGATCATAATAACCAATCCAAAATGATTAGTGGGATGTTGAAAAACTGGAGGCAAAAGCTGATGATGATAACCTAAGTATGAGTTCTAACAAATGGTCACTCCTATGTTAGCCAAATATATCAACTACTCTACGTTTTTATAATAGAAATACAGAAGTCATGGCAGCTTGAATATTATGTGGAGCGTGTAAAAATTGGTTTTCATTGATTCAATTGTGTTTACAATGTACAGATATATAGGCTCGACATAATCTACAGTTACAAAACTCTATAAAGAGCATTAAATACTATAGGTACAGAGTATCAAAACTGATTTACAGTTACTGAATCAGTTTTGAATGCAGAGAGGAAATCTCTCTAACAAATCAAACAGGCTACTTCACTTGTACATGGCCCTTGGAACTGAATATTGGTAAAAATAAATACAACCACGTATTTGCAAAAGGTCTGAAGTAAGAACCTTCACTCCATTAAGTATTGATTCCTTACTATTCATGTGAATGTCAATCAATGGAGGGGATGTGAGATGGGTTCAAGTTGTCAACAAGTCACCTTCTATGGCTACCGCATACATTTGTTGTATCCCAGAGACTGAGGACAATAGAAAGCAAGATAAAGGGACAGAAATAAACACCAATCTCCTGTGTTAGCTAGTTCTGAATTTAGCATCTAGCAGATAACCTAGCCATAATAGAAGCAAGATCAAAGCGGAACCCATCCATGTGCATCTCTGATACCCAATGTCAATCTGTTGTGCAGAAAAGAAAAACAATGACCACTCAAACTTTTGAAGTCATCTCTGATAACTTCCAAAATCATTACTGTAACTTGGTCAGCACCTCTACAAACCATAGCTAAAGCCAATAGGAAATGATATTATATTTATGCTTACCTTGAAATTAGATGATAATAAACTTTCAGAATCTCTCTACAATCTCACCAACTTAATAAAGAAAAGAGAGCAAGCTCCAACATATAGTACTCCAAAGAAAAGCCCATCATTGAGAACAAATTTGAATCACCATTAATCATGATAAAAATTGCATTACATGATAAGAAATTGTTCTCGCTGCTCTATAAGATTTCATCATCATCATCAACTACCGCATCACTGAAACAAACTGATGCCTAGCTAGAAAAAAACTTGTTCAACATCTCATTGAAGCCCATGATCAAACACAAAAAGCATGGGTGCTTCAAGGATGATACGAACCAACAATCTCTAGAAAAAAAATAAATCAAAAAAGCAGATCAAGTTGGCTGCCACCCATATACAATTGATTCCTAACATCACTAGAACACCTTCCCCCTCAAAAAAAAAATCAAACAAAGCCATTGGATCGAGATTCAATTCAATCAGAACCCTAAAAAGCTGAGAGAACTCAAACCCTAGCATCCTGCAATAGAGGAGTGAACGAAGAGCCGGCGCCAGACGAAGCCGCCGCCGCCTTGCAAGAATCGAATCCCACCGCGTCAGTCACCATCTTCAAGAACTCATCCAGCGCCAATTTCCCGAACTTCCTCTCGTCTTTCTCCAGAAACTTGAGGATATCCTTGAAAAACGCAACTTCGCAAGGCAGGAAGAGGCCGCCGGTGGTTTCGAAGCCGAACTCCTCGGCGGCCTTCTCCAGCAAGCCGACGAAAACCGGAAGGTTGACGAACCTGGCCGGAATCACAAACCTCCTGCGCTCCGGTCCGACGTAGACCGCTAAGAACCCCGAGGGAGTGCGGCGGGTGGAAGAGCCGGAGGAGGAGTCGGAATCGTCGTCGTAAGAGAGAGCGGGGCGGAGGCGGAGGCGGAGGCTGGCCAGCTTCCACCGCATCATGATTTGCTTCAGCCGCACTATCTGCCTGATCTTCTCCACCTTCTTCATCGCCATTGTTGGGAGTGGAGAGAGAAACAGAGAGAGAGAGAGAGTGGAGTATGGGAATGTGGAGTCCGTGATTTGGAACAAGTGTTATAGTGATTGTGAATTGACAGGTATGCCCTATTTGGATTAGTTTAATATTTCGTACCGTAGAGGCTTGTACCTTGTTTTTGAAATTTGTACTGTGTATTGGAGTTTGGGCCTCGCTTGTTTATTTAATTGCCGCTGCTGTTTTAGTCGTTGTCGCTGGTTTGGGAATCGAAACGGTCAGGGGAGACCGAAGACTAGCATCTACGTCTAAACGGTGCTACCGACCTTTATCTCCACCGTAACACCGTTTAATTTTTGTCTCTTCTCCATTTCCTGATAATTTCGTTATCCTTTATCTATCTATATATATCCGGATATATAGAATTCATATATAATGAGACAAGTTTAACTTAATTTTAAATTAATTTATTCAAATTTTTAATAGAAGATAAAAAAAAATGCGCCTGGGTGGAGAGCTCATATGCGCCTTTGGTAAAGACCTTAGTGATCCCGTAGGGTCCTTCCCATTTAGGTTCAAACTTGCGCTTGGTGATGACTCTTCGGACGGTTAGGACCAGATCTCCCACTGCAAAAGATCTTAACTTGACTTTTTTGTTGAAGGCACCCGCTACTTGTGCTTGATAAATTGCAAGCTTCTGCTGCAAGTCTTTTCTCGCCAAGTGCTTCGAGTTCTGCAAGCCACATTTTCATCAGGATTTTTTAGCTGAGTAGCTATCCTTAGAGATGGCAGCTGGACCTCCAAAGGTAGCTTCTGAACCGTACACCAGGTGTGCACCCTGTTGAAGTGCGAACAGTTGTCCTATAAGCCCATAGTGCCTCAGGAAGGGGTCAGAAAAGGAATATCTCATCCAACCCGTTTCGAGGACGGGAAGAAAGCCCTTTTGAGTCAGTCAATGAGAATTGATGAGAAGGAGTGACAATTGTTATGAGTAATGGGAGATTCTACAAGAATGGTTGTTCCATGGGTACAGAAACAAGGGATAGTGGTGGTAGCGAGAACCCGTTCCACAATCGGATTGGAAATCTCCGCCGCGAGGATATTTATACCGGGTAAGATCAGTCAAACTATTCATCTGAATTCGAGAATGAAGAGGATGACAGGACACAAGTATGCTTTGGAATAGCGTCCCGAACAAAGTCTGAGCTGGTAAGACCATTCGATACCTCTTAGAGCAGCTCTCCAGCTTCGGCGGGAGGAGGCGAAACGTCCACGAAAGAAAGTGTGAGAATCCCTGATAGAAACTGTGAGAATCCCTGATTATCATGGCAAGACCGGCGGAAGCAAGAGAGGAACTGTACCACGATGCAAGCAAGAGAGGACCTGTACCACGATGCATCGGTCTTCCTTTTGAAAGATAGCGGAGAAGGCAGGGACCCAGCGGCAGACTTGGTGTTGGGATGCTTAGTAGGATGCATCCCAGATTCATCTTGGCTTGTGGAAAAGTATCCATGAGTGACAGTACACAGTTTAAGCATGTGGAGATCGATCTCTGTAAAGGCGTTCCTGGCTATCCCAGGCGATGAAATCGTGGTAAGTAAACGGCCCTTTTCTGTAATTGTAAAATTCCATTATGCCCGCATGGGGCAATGCAGTTGTTGAGCATCTCCTTCCGACTGTGCTTGGTTGCTACTCCATTAAATTACAAACCAGACAAATCATTTATCATATCTACTATTGACAGATGTTTAAGTGATTTGCAAAGGGAATGGAGATTTAGCATCTGAAGAGATTTTTCTAACATTAGAAAGAATCCTCTATCTATAAGAAATTGGCAACCTTTGGTAAAACGGGGGCCGCGGGTACAATGTTTTTCAGTAGGTAACAACCGTTCGACTAAAAGCACAGCTACTACACTCTACGCTATTATCAGACCAGGCACCAACGGTGTCAATTGAAAGAAGAGAACTCGGGAAACCTTAGTTTTTGGGGCGATGGATGATCAATAAATAAGACAGATCCCGATTCGTTGAGAACCTCCCCAGGCGTGCCGGCGTCCCTTCATAACCTTTCCTTATCCGTATACGTCAAGTTACCTTCTTTCTCTGGTCAGAAAAAAAGAAATAGGTTCTGCAAGAAAACAGCCGAAAGCAGCACGAGGTACAAATATCATAAGTTGCGGAGCAAGAGCTGTTTCTACTTAGAAATGGTGCCAATTCAAAGAAAGTTTCGGAAGAGATACCCCCGCCATGGGAAAAGTCTGGCCGTTACTCTGTTCGTAGTGGCTATCACTGGAAACATCAGATGACTAGAATATCACAGCCTCTCTCATCCAGATCATCTCATACTGTGGACTCATCTATCTGGAAATTCATTTGGGGCGGTGCCTAAGGTAATTTCTTATGGCGGGGTAGTTGCAATTCCAACATTCCAGAATCTTTTCAGACGAAAGATTGCCCAGCCCCCTTATTAGTAGCCGAAGTATAGGCCCGCGTGAGATCAAAGTAACTTTCTGTCCGTTCGCTCTCTGTTCAACAAAGGCCATCGGTATTAACTCACTTCTTTCTAAAAATCTTCCGCCCCTGTGATTATGACAGTTTGTTTTGGTCTTTACGTGCTTTGAAAAACATAGAGATATGATTTACACTAGAAGACTTACGATAGACCCGCCGGGAACACATTCACTACTAGACATTGACATCTTAATGCGTTGCAATCTGGACATTGATTGATCTTTATGCTTCCCAGCAGCTATACAATCCGAATCGGCTACCAGTACCTAGAAAGTAAAGACCGCTCGAGTTCTGGGAGGGGCGCCCCCAGTGCAATTTCAGTGCTGGTTGAAGCCCCCTGGGAACCTATCGAACGTATAGTAGTAGTGCTGCTTGCGATAAAGGGGACAGCGGACGTCAGAAATTCTTGTGAATTATGCGATTGATGGATAACAACGGAATGCAATTTGAAATTTTTAATAGAAGATAAAAAAATCCTAGTAGCAGTGCAACGTCTGGTCCAGATTCTAGCCTCGCTAACGTTGTGTTCTGTTGCCGGCCGGGTGTTTTTAGTGCTTTGTCTCGGAAGAGGTTCAGTAGGGAGCGATGCGCTCATAGTTAGATGAATTTGATCGATGTCGGGCTTGGATACTAATTCTCGAGGCATTGGGTCTTTGTCACAACCTATGGGAGGCTCGGGCTTCCTCTTTCTTGTGCGACGCTAGCTTTTAGCTTTTACGGCGTCTGGTTGTCCTAGGGATTCAACCCGGTTAAGTGCGGATCTACTGGAGGTTTCCGCTGTTTGTGATTGTGGTGGTCGATGGCGTTATGGTTTCGCGACGACGAGTCGTGGTTTCGCAGCGGCAGTGGAGGAGATGGCGAAGTAGGGCTGTGCCATTATGGTACGATGGTCTGTGCAGAGAGAACATGGATGGGCCTGGTTTCAAGCAAGTTTGTTGAGCTGTGGGTTTGGGCTCTTCCTTGTTGGGTTCCCCTGGGCTACTAGTTTTTTAGTTGTTTTTTTTTCCCAGTTGTTTATTTACAATAATTTCCTACTTTGTTAGGGAAAGCTATGCACTTTTGTGCTCCTGATTCTTTTATTTTTAGGCTTACTATTTACTATGTATTTTCATAGTTCATAGGCTTGCTTTTCATAAGTGAACACTGAATGTTTTTTAATGAGTGGTACTAGATTATATGCCACTTTTTTTTATCTGCTGTCATGGCAATGGAAATGTATGTAACGTGCCGCTCTGGCTTGAGATTAATGAGAAATCATTGCAATCTGATTCAAAAAAAAAAAAAAAGTTTAATCATGTATTGAGCTAGTCTACCTTTGTATCGAATTACGATAGTTTAAAATTATTAAATTTTTGAAGACCCGACATTGTGCGTAGTATATGGGAGGCTAAAACAATAAATAAGATTTCTTTTTTCATAATAAAATATCGGTGCAGCTATCCTCAAATAAAGGATCGGTGTAACTATCCTTTATAATAAAGCGGCGCAGCTATCCACCAAGGACGACTCTGTTCATCCATCATCTCTGACACTAATGTCGGCCTACTGTCCAATCAACGGTCATATATGTTGAGATTACATCGTCCAACCTCTTGGAGTGTGGAATTTTGTGCTATCTAGGTCATGATCCATAGCCCTATGTGTTTGCTTTGTTGAAGTGCGTAGTAGCAATAATGGTGCAAGTATGCGTAGATGATTAACCATGTTCAGCTTTGTGGTTGAAGAGAAAATTTGATGACCCTTACTGGGTATTGCAGTCGGATTCGAGCGGCTTCAGGTTTTTGGCTTGGCTCTACATGGAACACCTTTCGGCAATAGATTCATGGTTTGGGCATGCTTCCGATCAGAATTGGCGGCTCGAGCTTGGGCTTACTATAATTTGGTACAACCAGACACTAAGATGGCGGTGCTATATAGAGGAGGTTCGTTGTTGTAGCTGTTGGGGAGATCAGTGCAAATCCAATGATTCTGGTGATGATGGTTTGTTGGTGGTTCAGGCCGTCAGACTGGCTTTGATGGTCAATGACTTGCTGGATGTTGTTACTCATTCTTGGGCTATCTGGATAGTTCACTTTGCTTGGGCTAGGGTTGGGTCTCTTAGGCCCAACTCTTGGCCCAAAAGAAAGTGGTTGTCGAAGGAGTTTGGGCCTAATGTTTAGGGTAATTTTTAGCCTACATTCCATAAAGTATTTTTACACATATAGTTATAGAGAATTCTGAAACATCACAATGCACCCATTGGCGAAGGGTTCCTTGTTAATTTTATTTTTGTGTAAGGGGACTTATCATAGTTTGCAGGCTCACTAAATAAGTGAGCCCCAATGTTCTAGTAGGTGATACTAGTTGTTTCTAAACTACTCGGCTATTGATGTGGGTCACAAGTAGAAACTTATTATGTGTGTTCTCTTGACTAAAAAAAGAAAAGAAAAGAAAAATTAATTATGTATCTATACTAAGAGAAGCGATTTTGTTAGCCAAAGTATGTGTGAAATTATATATAGATCCTTCCATCATATATTAATTTGAAATTATGTTAAGAATTAAGGGATAAATAAAACTAAAATTGAAAAAGATAAGAAAATAATGTTTCACTTCTCTGTAGGTAACTTCCCACTTACGCACTATGGGGACTTTTACCCATGAAAAAACTTCCCACTATTTGTAGTAACTCCTCACTATCTTTGAAAAAAGTTTTTCCACATTTATTTAATTAATTATTCACACCCATCAAGTGTACATGTTTTTGTTCTAGTTTTATATATTAAAACTAAGCAAATGCCAATTTTATTCTTGGATTGCAGCCAGTCCAGCCACCACATAATCATGGTCTACAACTATCTTAGATTAAAATAAAAATATTCTCCATCATAGCCATTTAGTATAAAAATCAAGCTTAGAGGGACTAATGTTGTTTAGATATGGGGAGTGAAATCTATACTCCCAATATTACAATTTGCACTCTCACTTTCTAAATTTAATATATTTTTCTTTTCATAAAAATAAAAATAAATATATTTTTATAGATCCTTGGTGGGCATTAGATGATTCAAGGCGTGTAAAACCCAACAGTTCGAGGAAGTTGGCGGACCCATTTTCCCTTGACAAGGTTGGAGCTCACGTTTTTTTCGACAACCATTTGGGGTCATTCTTGTTGGGTTTTGCAGCCCTTGAGATGTACTTCAAATTCTTCAAATAGCTTGAATCGAATTGAAGCGTGGTGGCGGAATCGAGGAGTTGAAATTTTAGGGCACTTACTTTTCTACGCATTTCTGAGCTTTGTTGTTAGAAAAATAGTTGGGGATGTTGAGAAGAAGAATTTGGCATAAGTTTTCATACCCGACTCAGGGTTGACTTGATGGCACTTAGGGAGCGTGGGGCCAATTTTGGTTCTACTTTGGCTATTTGGGTTGAATTTAGCATTTACAACTTGTACGTAGATATGATTTCGGTGGAAATTGGAAAAAGTTTGATATTGATTGGGAGTTTCCAAAGTTCGGAGTTTCGGTTGTCAAGTTACGAAAGTTTGTTGAGTAAAAATTGCACATAGTGAGTGAAATGTCACCCAACATAATTTCATTCGTATTAATTTAGTGACTAGAGTTTTAATTATTTCGGGTTCGACCCATTCAAGACAGAATGTGTTTTTTAATTACAATAATTTGTTACTAGGAAAAACCCTTTGATTCCATCTATGAAGAAACTAATTGAGGGATGTGTGTTTGTTTGTTTTTAAGGCTGCACCCGGATATTTGAAAGGGTTACCTACGTTCCCTTGGAGAGATTTCCAATGGGTGTATGACCCATTGGAGTGTATTGCTTTTTGTAATGAGTAGTGTTTGGACGAATTTGGAGTGAGTGAACTAGGGATTCGATTTTCTTGGATTTGTGTTTGGTGTCATTTTGGGAATGACTTGACTTTTCTAGTATTTGGATGAATTTGACTGGTGAGGTCAGGGATTCAGATTGAATGAATTTGACTAGGGCTGGGCACGGGCCGGGTCCAACTAAAATTTCACTGGGCCCGGACCCGGCCTGTTTTTTACTGTTCGGGCCTAAAGCCCGTTTTGGCACCTACAGGGACCGGCCCGAGACCAGCCCATTTTCTTTCTGGCCGGGTTTCTGGGCTTTCAGGCCCAAATACCAACTTTATTCTCTGCTATTTGCCCATATATCTATAATCCATATTTCATTCAATTCAACATGTTGAAGTTCAACTGGAGCTGTCGACGGTGACACAATAGCCTCCCATCAGTAGCCATGCTGCAATCACATAGTACAAGCTATATTAAGATCCATTTCTAGAAACCACAACTCACAAGCATGTTTGTAATGAACTGAACATAAACACAAATCCCAGTTTAGCTACAAACCAAATAAGCACAAAAAACTAAAAAAGAAATCAAATTTGTCATTAAACTGAGAAACCCATCAAGATTTGGATCTGAAAGCAACGAAATTTACCCAAGAGAGACTAAAAAGATGTGAAATTTGTGAAGGAAAACTAGAATTAGACGTAATTGAATCGTGGAGTGGAAGATAGAGAGAGACGAACCGTGTGAAAGGAAACCCAGATTGAGAATTAAGAAATCGATGTAGAGTTGTAGAGGAGACACCGAATTGTGGGCGCAGAAAGCCAGAAAGATTCGTGAGGGAGGAAGAAGGAGGCGGCCTTGCAGTCTCATTTGCGTCGGATATGGCCTGTGAGAGAGAGCCGTGCAGGTGAAGTGAAGAGAGAGAGAGAGAGAGAGAGAGAGAGAGAGAGAGAGAGTGGTCCTCGGCGTCTCAGCGTCAGTGCGTCATGGCTATGGTGGAGGAAAGGGAGAAAGGAGGAGGCGACTTCAGATCGAGTAAATTGGAAATGACTCAAATGAAGCTGTAAGACTAGGTTTAGGTATTTGGATTGGAGTAGAATCTTGTATGTCCGATCCTATGATAAGGAATTTGTGCTATATATTTAGACCAATAATACATGGACATCTGTCCATTTTAAAACATACGGGCCTGACGGGCTTTTTCACATTTGAAGTATGAAGCCCGGCCCGAATCGTTTGTTTGAAAGTCAAGGCCTGGACCCGAACCGTTTTGATAAAAAAAAATATTGGGCCCGGCCGGAACGGGTTGGGCTTTGACTGGCCGGTCCGGATCCGCGGGTTTTCGGGCTTAAATGCCCAGCCTTAAATTTGACTAGTGGAGCTAGGGATTCTGTTTGGACTTGCGGTTGCAACTAGTGGGATGCTAGATTGCCTACATACCCTTGAGGAGGGATCAAACCATTGTAGTTCAGAAGAATTGGTATTTCTGGTGTTAGGAGAATATGACTGGAGTCAGTGATTCAATTTAGGACTAGCTGAATTTGACTAATGGAGTTAGGGATTCTGTTTGAATTTGTGTGTAAATTTGATTGATAGAGTCAAAGATTCGATTTGAAATTGTGGTTACATCTACTGGGTCGCTAGATTGCGTACATACCCTTGAGGAGGGATCAAACCATTGTAGTTCAGAAGAATTTGAGTGTTCGGTTTTGTACCGACTTTTGTGTTCGACGAATATATGTATATTTTTTTAATCCTTCAAATGTATTTCTCTTGGACACCCAATTTGGTAGAGTGTCCACTGACCAAATTTGGGCACCCAAAGTGTCGAACTTTGTAGTTGGGCCCTGAGAGTTGGAATGGGCTTTGTGCTACTTCTACTCTTGTCAACGAACAAATTAATCAGGCTGAGCTTTCGAGACGAAAGGGCTCAAGTAAACAAACTGATTTGGACACCCACTGCGAAGAGTTGAGCTTTAATTTGAGTAATTGCTTGTCATTTTTGATGAGTCGGGTTTTCAATTTAGAGCTCAATATTCAAAGTGAACCTTTGTAGATTGGACTTGCTTCCGTTTCTTTTGTAGGAGGCCCAACGACTTGAAAGTTTGAGAATTCAATTTCTTTCTAGCATTTCATCGGAAACTCTTCCCTTTCTTAAATTTTTGAAATTAATGATTGTATGTTTTTATCGAACCATTAACTTTTGTTGTGTCCACTTTGCTATTGGTCTGCTTCTTTTTAATTGCCGAGAAGCCTTGAATCCTAGTCCCAGAAGCCTCCTCACATTCTTGCCTTTGTTTAATGAGATTAATAATTGCTGTCACTTAACCTATGAGTTTGATCTCATTTGCCATGGAAGGCTCTATGTTGTGTGGTGTATATGTACAGTAACATTAATTATTAACATCTATATGATCATCTTTTGGCTTAGAAGTTCTCATTTTTTTGTGAAGACTGTGAGTGAGAGATTATGGAGTGGTGGCTTCTCAAGGACATAATTATGCTTCAAGTTTGTTTAGGACAAAACTCGTCATCTCCATCTTGTCCCCTTCTACATGCTTGCTACATGGACATTTCGGCTTAATCGAAGCATGTTTCGCTCCTAGCCAACAGCTGCTTGCACATGAAATTTGGTGGGAGGCCATAATATTGTTTGAGCAAAACTAAGGTCGTGTTGTTGGGAATATCAAATGGCGACAACAACTACCATGTCAACGGATTTTCTAGCATTAAACGTAGCAGTTCGTGAACAACCATTGTTCAATGCAACGAGTTTTGGAACATTGAGAATCTTGGCTGTTCATGAACAACCTTCATTTTATTAATTTTGTTTTCTTGTTTGGACAATGATCGACCACAGCAGCGCCATTGTCAAGGGAATTTTAAGCATTGAAACGAGGCTGTTTATGAACAACCATTTTGTTTCGATGCATCAATCATTTCTACGGGTTTGGAAGAACTCTAATATTTATTGTCGTTCATGAATGGCCTATTAGAGTTTTTGGAGGGCCACAAGACGTAGAGGATTAATTGGAGAGGCTTGTATCATCGGGAAGGCAGATGTATGCATGCCTGCAGCTTTCTTTCTCTGGTAGCCTTTCTTCTCTATTTCTTTTGCTGCGTCTCCTCCTCTGCTTTCTGTATTTCTTTTGCTCTTCAACTACATAGCTCTTTTTTTGCTCTAGTGTATTTCTTTTCTTTCTGCACTGTAGCCTTTTTCTCCTGCCTATAGCTTCTTCGTGGTAAGCCTTCTTTTATATAGGCTAAATGATCAGCTGGTCATGAGGATTGGTTTAATTCAAATTTGAATCAATCCTCATCAATATGTGGATGATTCTCTCATTCAAAAATAAAATGACCAACCACCATCATGTTTTCTTTTCGTAAAGCTTAGGGTGACTTCTTTATTTCAACAAACGACCTTGACATACAACACCAATCTTCCTCATAGTTGTTGGGTATAATAGAGTCCAGTTTGATCATATTTTCTTTATATCTTGAGATGATAGCAATTTGAATTTTGGAATGGCCTAAGCCACCGAATTGGTTGAAAGTGTCCCAAGGCTATATGCCTCCGCAGATTTCATTCCATTTGACCTCTTCTCACTAGAAGTGTTGTGCTTTTATCTATCAAAGCACTCAACAAAATTATAAAAATAAGGACCCCATTTCGACCGTTGGATTTCCCTTGGTTCTGCCCTAGAACATTTAAATTGACGAAACAATGTTAGTGGCGAAGTTTGGGTTGAATCTGAGAAGAATTGGAGATGTTAGGTTAGGGGGGTTGGTTTTTAGGGTTTGGTTTCTAATTAACATAAATTTAAATTTTGGTCTTTGGTTTAGTTGTTATGACCGGGGGACATAGAGCCTAAACCCCATATGACAATAAGCTTGAAGAGAACGTCCCAAAATAATATCAGGAGTCTCAACTAATTGTGTGTATTCTAACATGCACCATTTAGAAAATAGTGCACGACTGGCTACTCTATTTGCTTACAATTTTGGTGACATACCGGAAAGATAATGCTCACGCGGAGCCATAATACACTAATGCCAACTTTCCCACTATGTTGCCACCGAAAAATAAATTCTGTGACACTTGGTTTCATCCAGCCACTAGGAGGCTGCGACCATTTGACGATGCAAGGATATTGCCGCTGTCCTAGGCCAGACACGGTACTCAAGGTGTACATACCGGGACAACGCCTACCTCGCCCTACTAACTTGGAATAGGACATTATTAAGGGCATGAAGCCACCTAAAGCTAAAGAACAAACAAAATGCAAAAAAGAAAAAGCAAAACAATTGGCCTACTAAAGAACTCCGTGGCCCAAATACCCTGAGGCCCAAATGGGGATCTACACGCAGTTAGTCACCTCAGGGAGCATCCTCGCCGTCATACCTCGACTCCACCGCTTGAAGTGTCCTCTACCAGATCCCCCTCCACTCTGTCCTGGTTGCCAAAACCCGACAACACCTGACCCCCAAATGCAATTTTGAGATGGTCAGAAACCGGCGACAACCCCCAACACCTGCCACCACCCATCCACTGATCTACAAAGCATTGGTCACAGATCGGATCGAGTCGTGCCACTTCTGCATTCAAACCCGCCGACCCAACCAACTGGTATGCTTCCTCCTTCATTGTTTTTGGCCAGGGATGGGAGACACCACGATCCGGTTGTAGATCCCGCAGCCCCACCCGTCTACCACCACCACTCCTCCTCCGCTTTCCCCTTACACCAACGCTTCCAAGCGGCAATGACAGGGCTCGATCTGGACACCCGGATGCCTTCAACATGCAACCCTCACTCTGACCACCAATGTTCCACGAGGAACCACCCACCGACAACCCGTCCTGTCTAGCCCGCGCGACGACGACGTCCCAAGACTGACAACAGTTATTTTCACTATTCATAATTTCGATCACTCCCAAATTAGATTTAATTGCTATTTGCAAAAGACCTAGAAAGAATTAGCCGAAGAAAGAGAAAAGTTGAGAAAATTGAAAGATTTTAGATATAGACTTAGAAGAAATACTCCAGGTGTAGATACCTCTACTAGCAAGCTAGTTTGCTATCTCACTAAGCATAAATAACACCCTTTTAGGGGGGGGCCAACCGCGACATGCATATTGTAGCCCAACATACAACCTACCTCGTGGTAGTCGGAAGCGGCCAATGCCTCATCGGGAAGCCACATTCCCGGCCTTGCCAACATGCTTTCTAAGACTAAAATAGTGGTTTTGCATCCCAAATCTAAGAAAATGTAAAGGAGAGGGGTTCCCTTACCTATAAAAGGGACCCCTCCTCCCACTTAAAATCCATCCCATTACATCTCTCGTAATCTCCTTTGGGCCGCAAGGCCCAAACACACTAGTTAAGCTTTCAAGTGGATGTAGTTTCCCGCTAAGGCGGGAGACGAACCACTATACTTCTTGTGTGTGTCTCTCTCTCTATTACTATCTATCTTTAACGTTAGTTAGACCCTTCGGTCGCAAAGATTAATATTGGCGCCGTCTGTGGGAAGCCAACACAAAGGCTTCGTCACGTACCATGAACTTTGGCCTGTTAGCCTCAAGTCAACGCTCGATCAACTCCCATTAGGGCCGGTCAACTCCGAACAAGGCTGGTCAACACTAATGAAAGTTGGTCAACGATGGTCAGTGAGGTCAACGTTGCTAATACCAACTGAAAAATGGTCAACGCCAACATTTTTCTCTAGCAATTGTGCTCCGTCAACTTTGCATGTTACTCTAGCATCAACACATTCCATCCTTGGCAGTAAAATGCACACAAAAGCTCCCAATGATTTCCTTCATTACATACTGCGCTTGGTGGTAACATGCACAAAAGGTACTTGGTAGTTAAAAAAAAAAAAAAAAAAAGACAAAACTTTCAGCTTCGACTCCTAGCAAGTCTAGTGCCATCACCCAGCGCTAGCAAGGCTAGCGCCCAGTGAGCCTAGCAGCAGCTTCCACCGGACAAAGCACAGCCAAATTCGAGCTTTGCTTCTTTTGGCACCGCCATATATACTCTAGGCACCCATGAGGACAACTCAGCTATATTGAGCTTTATATGGACACCACATACCCATGACTTTGTACAAGTGAACAATAATAATCTGTCCATTATAACTCGTGATCTACTGCCATAGCATGTTGTACTTGTTCATATATGTACACACAACACACAACACATAGCCACATAATTTCTTTTTATATGCTCATTTACTCAAAGTCGTAGTTATTGCGGTCATACTGTCATAGGCTTTTTGATTAAATGACTTTGGACACGTGTGCTCATGGACACTTGCAGCTCGTCCCATGTATAGTCCGCCTATGCATAAACATGGTATATATGCATCAACATGCATATGATACAAGAATTTATCTATAGTATAGATAATATGTAGTTGTCTGCCATGAGATGTTTGTAATATATGTACATACATACATGTACGTGCAAAGCCTCTTAACTGCCACGTTAAGCTGATTTGCTGCTTTATACATGCTAGCTCTGTTATGCATGATTATATCTTAGTTTTGGTACTTGTTCACTGGTCGCATGCGCCATCCCTACTGGCCTTTTTAACACATATGCCTTGTGACATTGAAAGCAGCTATCTAAAGTACTAAGCATATTAAATTATTAATGCACAAGCCTTCTTTGAACTGCTACAACCCAAATGGCATATATAACATGGCCAGTCCTGATTAAATAGTGTTTATCAAAAGACCGCATAGACAAAGTCATATATGGACATTATAATTGCACATTCAAAATAGCAATGACTCTTGGTCACAACCCAATCTGGTCATTGTAGTTCAATGTTGGCATCCATATATATTTATATAGCTCCAACACCTAGTGCACACATGATGACTTATTTTCATTGTTACTTTGAAATTCATATTTGAGCACACAATCAAGCATGTCGTTTGTTGTCAACTACATCGCTTATATACCTTGCTTAAATATCTTATCGAAGTATATATGCAAGATACTAGTGTTGATTTCACATACTCATTTATTAATCACCTATTTTGTTTTAAGGAGACATAATCACCGATCACTTCTCCAAATAGTGAAATCATCATCCTTCTACTAAGGAACTTAACCGGAGCAATGAAGCGTCATGCTTGGACAACTCCAACATGATTTGGGTACTTATATCAATTCCAACGCCAACTCGCTCCAAATTAGCATAAGATAAGTAACTATATCTTATCTTTTACGCTCTTGCAATTAGAGCCATTGCCATGCCTTTACTACTTTTAAAAGCATGTCTACAACATTTCTTAGATTTGGAAACACTTTCTAGGCCTTACATGCTAGATATGTCATGCTTCAAATATCAATCTCAATGATCTCTATGCATGTTTACAAAACACAAAAATATTATTAGTAACTTTACTACAAGTACATGCTATACACGTGTCATGCTTAAATCAATTTAATGTGACACTCACTTAAACAAACTATGCCACATCTAGAAGCTTGTGACACTAATGACTTAATTAAACATGCACGGATAAACAAGTGCAACGGTTACGACTAGCTTGGGTATCGAGCATGGCCACGACTTGCTTGGGCCACACCCCGCATACGCACAGCGCCTATTCTCTCAACTACACCCAATTTGCTTGAACACAACCTAACTCGCTCAAACATATCCAACATGCTTTAGTTAAGCTCTAGGTTCACAATGCTTCATAGATTTCATCAGAAACTACTCTAAAAAATTTTATATGGACACCCATTACACTTGCCACTAACTATTGTACATGTTACATGGTCATAAGATCCATATATTATTACTTGCTATATTTATTTGTCATTGTTCATACAATTACAAACTTTACATATACTCTATATGTAAACATATGGTCTAGCCTCTGGGCACCATACTTTGTCAAACTTTTCCTATGGGAAAGAGACCTAAACGGGTCTAGACTCCATGAATCTATGGTCTACGACCAACCGCCATATGGTAAGGCAACGCCTCATAATGACAATGACTGCTACGCGACATTGTAGTTAAGCTTTACTCATCCGGGAAAGAATAAAGGGACCGGATAACGCAGCCCACGACAGCCACTGATCAGACGGTTGACCCCCAATCCTTGGGTATCAAAGATTATGTTCGCTACCTAATGCCCACAGCCTCCGCGTCACCCCCGAGTTCCACGCTCACTCTTCCGCGGCATCCTCGAGTTTCCCGCTCACGAGCTCTCTCACGCCTTACCGTCACCCCCGAGCTCCCGCTCACGCCTTCACAGCTTGAGTTTCCCGCTCATGAGCTCTAACGCTCACGCCTACCCAGTACCCTCGAGCTTCCCACTCACGCCTTCGCGGTACCCTCGAGCTTCCCACTCACGAGCTCTAACGCTCACGCCTACCCGGTACCCTCGAGCTTTGCGCTCATGCCTTCCTGGCACCCCCGAGCTTCCTGCTCACGCCTTCACGGCATCCCCGAGCTTCCGGCTCATGAGCTCTAACGCTAATGCCTCTACGGCACCCTCGAGCTTCCCGTTCATGAGCTCTAATGCTCATGCCTACCCGGCACCCCCGAGCTTCCCGCTCACGCCTTCCCGGCATCCACGAGCTTTCCCGCTCATGCCTTCCCAGCAACCACGAGTTTTATGCTCACGCCTTCCCGGCATTCTCGAGCTTTACACTCATATCACCTTGAAATAGTACACGTTAATGTAACATTGAATTCTTCTACCATTTGTCATTTGCAACAAATCGAATTCCTTTTGCGTTCCATTAACACGAGCGAAAACCAAACTAAACCAAGTGTTCACGTATTCATCGTTCACGAATTACAAACGCTTGCCTTCATGGCACTCATGAAACTTACACCTAGCGTAACCTCGTTAGCTCGACTCATTCGTTTTCTTACGACCACCACGCGCATCATATGCAATTCATATGCTTATTCGTGATATGTTCACACAACTAAACGCATTCTCGAGTTTATAAGTCATAACTGATCGTACTCGGTGCCATTCACATGTATACATCAACATGTATCATGCACCTCGTACATTCGTATATGCCAATGCATAGCAATGCAACTCACATACGTTGCCCAATACAACAAGCATCCTACGTGCGCATGTTCCTATATTTTTTTTACAGGTTGAAGAGTCCCTTCTTGCTTATGGAGTTAGGGGACTTATAGGGGCTCGGTGCCGCCCAGACGTTACTTATGCTTGATGACATCATGTTTATAACTCCCCAACCAAGAATTTTCTCTTACTGGGGGACTTCGGGGACTTGTAGATACCTCTACTAGTAAGCTAGTTTGCTATCTCACTAAGCATAAATAACACCCTTTTATGGGGGCCCACAAGACATGGTGGGGCCAACCGTGACATGCATACTGTAGCCCGACATACAACCTACCCCGTGGTAGTTGGAAGCGGCCAATACTTCGCTGGGAAGCCACCTTCCCAGCCTTGCCAACATGCCTCCACAACATGCTTTCTAAGACTAGAATAGTGGTTTTGCATTCCACATCTAAAAAAATGTAAAGGAGAGGGGTTCCCTTACCTATAAAAGGGACCCCTCCTCCTACTTAAAATCCATCCCATTACATCTCTTGTAATCTCCTTTGGGCCGCAATGCCCAAACACACTAGTTAAGCTTTCAAGCGGATGTAGTTTCTCGCTAAAGCAGGAGATGAACCACTATACTTCTTGTGTATATCTCTCTCTCTTACTATCTATCTTTAATGTTAGTTAGACCCTTCAGTCACAAACATTAACACCAGGTTACTGGGATATCATCATCACAGTCCAACAAAGAATTTATAAAATAGAAAGACATATTGAAAATATTAAATATACTCTTAAAGAGGAACAAAAACCTCTTGATTATTTGAGTATAAGTTAGATCTGCAAAATCACTGGTATCAGAGCTTGCTGAAAAAGCTCAAAGAGAATCCCCAATGGGGACAATGTCTGAATTAATATTAGAGAAGTTAAATTCTCTACTAAAATCTTCTTATGCGAAACATCATAATCTGATAAAAGAATTATCTAGATGTCAAGATCATCTAGAAAAAGTACCAGATATAATCTTTCAATTAGAAAAATTGGAGTACAAACTAGATTATTTCAAAGAACTTCCTAAAAGGGAAGAATAACAGCTAACAAGTGTTTGCAAAAAAATCAGTGAACAGTGAGAATTGCTGGATTCTATGAAAAACTTACTAAAGGAGAAGAAAAAGCTTCTAGTAAAATCCAAAAAAGCTAATGGATTTAAACCATTAGAAAAACCTGAGAAGAATCCTACTCCAAGCATGATTTTTCTATAACCCTCTACTAGTCTGACTAGTATTATATATGAAAAACCAAAACACTTGGTAGCAAGAGATGTCAAGATGATGAGCATCTTTGGAAAAAAGAAAGGAGTACAACTCCTAAATGCTGAAAAATTTGAATACAATGAAATACAACATGAGGTAAAAAACTCAGCAATTCCAAAATTAGTTTTCAAACAATTATATAAAAGAGGAAAGTTTGAACTGATGAATAGCCATCATTTCAAATTATTGGAATTTACAATTCCTTCCACGACAAGAGAAACAGATCTCTTAATGATCACTCCTCAAAAAGTTGCTAGAGCAAGAGCAAAGAACTATCAATTTATGCATATTGGAGCAGTTTAAGTAGGCATAAAACTGCTTGCCCGAGAAAGCATAAACCGTTCAGTTCTATGTGTCTTACAAGACAGTAGACTAATAGATTTTCAAGCCAGTCTGTTGGGAACATTTGAAGCATCTTTATGCAATCAAGTGTCATATTTAAACTATTTCCCATACTTCTTAACAAGCTTGAAAGATGCAGCTTACTGCCTACGACTGAGAGTAAAGACAGATGGCATAACGATGAAAGAAAATATGCAAGAACTTGCAATAGTATACAGAATATACTATAAATTGATGAGTACCACAGTAGAACCTAAGACAAGGATATCAAATATCCCAAGTCTTACTACTGGATTTCTCACCAGTTAGAAGAACCATTCACAACAAATTGACAAGGTTACTTGGAATTCCCATTGAATGGAAATTATCTGGTCCAAAGAAACCACTAGAAAGTGCAAAAGCGGCAATTTATGAAAGTTGAAAGACTGGAGATATCAGTCTAAAATTCGATGATCACAGGAAAAGTGATGTCGATCCTGAGAATATCAGGATAAACAGAAATTTCAGAAGATGCAATAGTACTAGAAAAGCAAGTACTAGTGGCACTAAATTTGTTGTAGAAGAACCAACAGATCCTACCACTGAAGAAGAACTAGAAGCTGATTTAAATAGACCAGTAAATATGCTTAGTGCGAAAAAGCTCTATGATGAAGCTGAATTTTGCAAAAATACTAAACAATTAGAACAACTAATCGAAGAAATGAAAATTTTCAAAATAGGAAAGGTAAGAAAAGTCCTTCCCTATCAAGATATAGAAATGGAAGACGGAGAAAGCTCCCATTCCAAAACAACCTTCATCACTAGAGAAAAGGGAAAAATAAAACTCTCTATACAGAAAGCTCCTACAAGAAAAACAGGAGAAAGGAATTCTCAAAGATTTGTCCTACCGGACAACCTGCCTAAACTGCCAATCACAAATTACGGTATATGGCTAAATCTAGAAAAAACTCTAGATAAAAGAAAAGCTATTGACCAATGGGTAGATAACTACATGATGGCTTTTGCTCTCACGCTTGGAAACTTTTAAGAACCAGATCTTCAAGTATATTATGAAACTACTCTCACTGGAGTAGCTAAAAAATATTACCTATCCTTCAAAGAAACCGCTTGAGTAAGAGAATGGTTAGAAGAGATAAAAAATTCAAAGTCTCCGTATGATTTTGCAGTACCCCTGTATGATCAGTTCTGTGGAGATCTCTCGAACATAAGTGAAAAGGCTAAAGAAGCGGCCAAATCAAACATTTATGCTCTCAAAATCTGCTATATGTGATATTTTGAAGAATATCTAAATGAATTTCAAGAATACTATTGTACAATAGGTGAACTAGAAAACATTGATCTAGTAAACCTATTACACAGAAAACTTCCTGAACCATGGAGAACAGCTGTAAGAGAAAGTATAGCTGAAAAACCAATTGAAAGATTTTTAGTTGGAGGAATTGCTGACAGAATCAGGCAATTACTAAAAGAACAATGCAAAGCAAATCTTAAAGCCAAAATGGCCAAAAAACAACTCATAATAGTTGAAAACTTCTGCTATGGAATACTGGATATGCCTACTAACTGGGGATGTCATGAATCCAAGTTTTGTAAGAAAAGAAATGCAAAATGTTACTCCAAAAGATTCAGAAAGAATGAAAACAAAAAAGATTGGAAGTTTAAGAAAAGCTCCAACTTCAAAAAACAAGATGAAGACCCTAAAAAGAACTTCTTCAAGAAAAAGAAGAATACAAAACAACCATAAGAACAAACCAGGAATGAAAGCATGTAGATGCTAGTTATGTAATGTTGAAGGACATTATGCTAATGAATGTCCAGAGAAAAATAAAAGATATACAAAAGCTATATTTGAAGAATATGAGCCTATAGTAGAAACAGTGAATATGAAAGGCTATGAAATAGCTTATTCTGATGAAGAAGATGATAACAGGTCAATATATTCTGCCTAGTCCGAAGAAGAATCCTCATCTGACTCTGAAATAGATTCTGAAATAGAATATTTAGAATCTAGATAGATGAATGTTCTTAAAGTAAAAAACTGGGAAGAAAGTAAGACAGAAGCATTAATGTCTTCATATCAAGTTAACCCTGGTACATTCATTTGTGACTACTGTCTATGTCATGAAAAGAATGGACTTCCTATGTTCTGTGAAGAATCGAAAAAGACCTACCACCAAGAATGCTTCATAGCTAAAGTAAGAAGAAAAACAAAAGATGGCAATATAAGCCAACTGGTGGAACAAGAATATGAAGGATATTTCTGTGAACAAAAAGAAGAGAAAAAGGTAGAAGTTTTGTTCCAAGAAATTACTGAATCTTCCCCAAAAATAAAGGAAGAAAAGATCGATGAAAATATAGAAATAATTGAACCAGAAGAATGCAAACCATTTGTACCACAAGAACAAGCTCAAGATGAGGTTCAACAATCAAAAATCGTCTCAACAAGTACATACAACAACTACATAAAGATTGGATTAAAATTTCCTGATCACAGAAAATATCATCTACATGCATTCGTAGATAATGGATCGGAATTCACGATTGCAAAAAAATTTGCAATTCCAGAAAACTCTGGAAAGAAGATGATAAAAAAAAAAGCTATTGGTGTTCAATTTGACAGAAGCCATTTTACCATGAATAAGGTAGCTAAAGATGTTCACATCACCATCGGTGGAGGAACATTTATCATCCACACTCTTTGGCAATTAGAAGGCCAAGGATCAGATTTCCTTCTCCAACAGAGATTTGTTCAAGTTGAAGAAGCAATGGGCTTCAGAAAAAGAGATAGAATGTTTGGGCCGATAGACTTACCCAAGTAAAAAGTGTAGTAAGTCCAAACTTTACTACTCAATATCAGATATCGTAACGAAATAGTGGTGATCAAAGCCCTACAACCCAGATTTGAACCTATACTTCAAATTAAGCAACAAAAAGAATTGCTTATAATAGATTCTTCTTCTTCTTCTGAAGAAACTAGCGAAGATGTAGAAGCTAGTTTCATCCATGAACATAAACTCAAGCGTTTCCAAAATAAGCTTCAATCTCAGAAAATTCCTACTCTTGACAAAATCAAGAAAATGCTCGAACAGAATATAGATGTCGACCCTCAGAAATTTTGGGAAAAAGACCCGGTGGTCTGTGAATTAAAATTACATGACATGAATGCTATATGCCATGTTAAAGTCATTCCTCAATATAAAGAGGAAGATAAAAAAGAAATCAGGAAAGATATTGAAGATCTCCTGAAAAAGAGATTAATTCGACCATCTAGCTACTAACCTTCATCATGCTCCAGCATTCTACGTATGAAACCATGCAGAAAATGTTAGAGGAAAAGGTAGAATGGTGATTGACTACAGAGATGTCAATAAGAAAACCGTTAAATACGGTCATCAAATAGCTCAAGCAAGAGTCTTGATGAACCAGCTCAAAAGAGCTAAAGTCTTTTCAAAATTCGATGCAAAGTTGGGTTTTTGGCAAGTCAAAATGCATCCAGATAGCGTTTTGATACATTCAGTACGAGTGCCAATTTAAACCCTGAAAAGAAACCATTGTTAGTATAGAATAAGCGGGGATCGTTCAAACCGGAGATTGAGGGTACTTGCATGCAACACAAATAATTAGAGAGAACAACATACAATTCACACGAAAATTGAGAGAATGAAATATGAAAGCAACAAAAATCACATATATATACACACACAATTTCAAAATAAGTAGAGAAATACAAGTTAGAATTAATTTAGGAATACTATACTACTCCTACTTAAATACATTTTACAAATCATAGTCAACTTAGGAATCCATATACAACAATGATTACTAGTCATACGCTAATTAGGAAACCAAATACAAGTAGGAAACAAAATCCCTAAAGAACACCACCAAAAATCCCTAAAAAACACAATTGCTAAAAAACACAAAACAAAGTCCTAAAATACACCAAAACAATTCCTACAAAACACACACATATATTTCGGCCAAGATTAAATACTAAGCTATTATTTACAAAATTAGAAGTATATTTTCAGATTATTAACATGTTTATTTACATTTACATGCTACCTAAAAACCTAAATCGATTTACACATGTACAAGAACACAAAATGACAGGACCCGCCCTGGATTTCACCCTGAAATCCAAAGTGGCCCTGCGGGACCCACCTTAGAAGAAATTCTACCAAAAATTTGGCAGAACTTCCCCTAAAATGGGCTAACCAAAACCTGTAGAAAGCATTTACACTTCTAAATCAAATCATCCTTATACTCCTTAAGCCACCCTGCTCCCCAACTCAACATCAATCTCCAATTTACAAAACACAAACCTCAACTTGAAAAACATAAATCCCTTAGGTAATCAGAGCAATTCTAATAGAAAGGTAAATAAGAACAACCTAACTCAAAGGTAAACGCGGAAGCCATGCTGTTGACTATGTCTCAACTCCGTGTACACTCGACCCCAACTAATTCGCCTGCAAACTGGGCATTTGAAACCGAAGGGCCCAGGGGAAAGTATTGAAAACACGTTAGTGTGAGTGGACAATAATAAGCAATTTTAAACAAAAGAGATTTTATACTTTCCCACATTTAATTCATTAAAAATCTCCAGATGCATGCAATAATTAAGAAAACGAACCACGAGAAGCTCCGCTCAAGAAAAACCGACTGAAAGGAAAGATCGAAATTCCGATACTCAACAGAATAAGACCAGCCCCGCTGGTTAAACGGAAATCAAACTAGGCCCCGCTAGTCAAGTAATGATAGGACATGGGGAAGAGATATCACCATACGGGCAATGGAGCCTCCCAGGCTCTACCTACCCTCGACTGCCACTCACACATAGATTGTGCGAGAAGGAGAGCTAATAACCTCAACTTCCATTCACACATAGATTGTGTGAGGAGGAGAATATGACCTCGACTGCCACCCACGTGAGGAGGAGAATAAATCACCTCGACTGCCACTCACATACACAAAGTAAGTGAGGAGGAGAATAAGCTACCTCAACTGCCGCTCACCAACACAAAGTCGGTGAGGAGGAGACCTAATCACATGACCCGCATATGGTGAGGAGAAACCATCGAAAACTAGTAAATCCGTAAATCCATAAGGCTTCTCCAAAATCTCTCAAGATAAAATCCATGTATTCAACGACGTGACCCCGCACGCCAAAATAGTCTCGAAATCATAAACAAATGGGCGAGAATTAATAAATCATTATAATTTCTTTAGGAAATCCCATTTCCGATAATCTCTCAAAATCTCCAAGAAACCAACCAAATCCAAAATCCTTAATTAGGCATTCCCGATGCCAAAACCGAAGTCAATAAATAAATGAGAAAATCCAACTCCATCGAAACTCATCTCGAGAATCTTCCAGGAACTTAAATAAGCAATTAGAAATATACTTAATTCCGGAAAATTACCTCGGAAATAAGCAATTTGTCAAATAATATTATAAATCATAATCAACCTTTGAAACTCATTATTGAAAGCAAATCCACAAGATAAGCCGAAATCAAATTCCGAAAATCAATTCATTTGCTCAAAATGTAATATGATTAATATCTAGAGCATGATTTTAAGAAATAAATGCATGCATCAATATTTAAAAATAAAAGTCCACTCACAGTACTATTCCGACGATCACGCATTCGTGTCCCGTCATCGAGCAATAGCTCGGTATGTCGTCCTGTACAGAATTATATTCCGTGAATAATTCTTCAATAATTTAATACTATTCCTAAAATCAAATCCTCATAATCACATCTCCACTTCTTCTCGAATTCAACCCAAATTATACCTCTAAAACCAATTCGTTAATTTAAAGGTTCCAAGGCAGAACCGAGAGATATCCGACGGTCGGATTCTCGTAAATCGATAACCGAAACTCATAATCTTTGAAAATTCCTAATAAATTCAAAAGCTTACCAATCTTCACCAAACTTCATATATAAGCTCTACAATATTTGTAGAATTTAATGGGCTAAAAGCTGAAGTCAAATAGCAGCCGGAGGCGCCGCCACGCGCCTGCTACAGTGACGGCGCGTGGGATTCACGCGCCACCATCGGCAGCTCCGATGGCCACCAAATTTTGGTAGCACAATCATCTCATCATTCCAAACACTTTTCTCCACTACCACAAACCGAGAAAACAACTAGAACTAGGTCAACAATTATGGAAACAGTAACCCGGTTTGAGTTTCAAAGATCAAACCTTCGATCCGTCGTTTTCTTTGTGTTTTCCGGAAGAAAGCTTGGAGGGATGTGGTCTATAGCTCAAGGCTTGCAAAATAGGCCAAGAAACTCCGCCTGGGTTGGCCGAAATCTGGAAAATTTTCCAGAAAACTCAAGCTGCTACAGAAAACTTCACGGCCACGGTTCTTCCTTTTCCGGCCACGTCGTGACGACCGACGACCACCAGCGTGATGAGAAGGAGGAGACGCGTCGGTGAAGCTTCGTTTCACGTCATTTGGTGGCCTGAGTTGAGAGAATAGAAGAGTTGCAGAGAAGAGAGAAACTGAGAGAACTCGGGGAAGAGAGAGAGAAAAATATGCGCAGGGGAGGGGGGAAAAAAATTACCCGGCCACAGTAGAAATTCGAATATATACCATCTACTTGCTACAGTAACTTTCATATTTCCCTTATAACTCTCGCATACGAACTCCGATTTTTACGTACCACATATGCACAAGCTCGGTTTAACGTCCTCTACAACTTTCATGAAGAACATTTTCTCAAATTTTAACCCAAACAAAAAGTCAACTATTTAGGGCCACTAAAGTTACCAAAAAAAGAGTAAAGGTAAAACAAATTGTCGTTTACTATCCAACGACTAGTAAACTGGTGAATTTAGGTTCGGGACGTTATACAAAAAAATAAAACAAAGGGGGTTTTTAAGATCAAAACTTGAAATTTTTAGAAATAATAAAGAAATTGAAAAAAAAATTTATATACATAGGTGGGAAAAGAAGAATATTTGGAAAACAGCTCATCAATAGCAATTCATTCATGCATCCCTTCATCTTTATTAGTTACCATGTACAAGTTATCAACCAAGAAACACGATCAAAGCAACCAATTTCCCTTTTTACTTTCTTCTTTAATCAATTGAATTAGCAAAGCACCAAAACAATTTATTTTGAAAAGAAGCATCACACAATCAAAGCAATTGTGTTGAAAATCAGTTTTCAAATCATTAAGTTCAAGAAAGAGTTGATAAACATGCAAATCCAAGCACTCAAACCAAGTAATTGACATGCATAATTTGATTTCGACTCAAAGCAAACCTTTACTACTTATTCGAATTAGGGTTTACAAAGCATAAAACCTAATTACTAGCTCAATTACATGCAAGTATTTCTATATATGTTTGCAACCAAGAGAATAGTTAACATGCTGTTGAAATGAAAAAAATACATACCCAATTACATTAAGTTTCGTCCATTGAAAGAAAATAAGAGTGCTTTAATTTATGTAATATTAAAAGCCTTTTATCTCAAGAAAAATAGCGGACGAGTTTGACAACTAGTGAAGCTTTAAACAAAAGAAACAAATAAGCTGCTGACTTCTAGCTTGTTTCAAAGTCTAGACAAGCAATTGAAAAAGAAGCTGCAGTCTTCACGTCAAAAGAAAAAGGAGATAAAATGTCCAACTAGTTCACTTCAAGTTGAACTCTAAAACCCTCTGTGTTGTATACAAGCCAAACTCATCTCGGGTGCAGTATAAAAACACTACATGAAAAGAAGAAAGGAAGGACGCAACGGAGCACAGCAGCGTGGAAAAAATACAAGAAGGAGAAAGCAGCAAGCAGCTTGGAAGACAAAAGGATCAGACCTCATTCCATTGCTCTCTACCACCTTCTCTTTTCTGTTGCAGCCCTCCTCACAACGGCACCTTCGGGTGTCAATGATGTCAAAGCCAACATGCTGGGCAGCGTCCAGATGAAACCATGCCGGAGCAACGCCTCCGATGACCATGCCTGGCAGCGTCCCGATGAACCATGCCGGGCAGCGACCCGATGAACTCATGTCGGGCAGCGTCCCGATGAACTCATGCCGGGCAGCGTCCCGATGAATATACCGGAGCAGCGTCTCCGATGTTTTATAAACAGAACAGTCCCTCCTATCACCATGTCAAATTGAAAAGGGACCTGCCTTTAAAGCACCAACTCAAATAACACAAAAAATATGAACAAAGTCTAAGTAGACAGAGACTCACCTTCAAATTGAAGCTCTGGAGTCTTGACTGCAGCTGCTGTCCTCGCCTGGTACCTGCACAAAAGGGTTTGTCAAATTTAAAACCCTTAAAGTTGCAGCAATGGGAGTTGACAAAGCACAAAGAAATTGTTTTCAGTGCAAAGAAACTAAGAGAAAACGACAGAAGGCTCACCGTCGAATCAATTTCTGGAACTCTGAAATTTGTGACACCACACCTCCTGTACTTGATTTGTACTTGCATAAAAAATAATAACGAGGTTTTGTCAATTTAACGAAAGCCTTGAAATTGCAGCAGTTGGTAATACAAATAGAAGGCAAAGTCTTCATGTTCACAATGAACCAAGGGCATTCTATTTGACCAAAGTACGAAGCAAAAAATAAAAAGCAAACAAAAAGGGAGCAAGAATGATATGCTGGTGGCATTTGCAGAAGAGAGTTCCATCAAGTTGCACAAGTACAACGAGAATGACAAAAGCAAGATGACAAGCCTGCATTCTCGGGTACGATATGTCGAGGTGCAGACAATTGTAAATAGAAGAAACAAAGTAGAAGCCGTGAGGTGGAATAGCAAGACAAAGTTCAAAACTTGATTGTGGTGAATTGCTATAGCGTCAAGACCATTTGTCCTTGGGTAAAAATCAAATTCAACTACTCAAAGGCTGCAGCAAGTTTTAAGCCAATATTGCTGCAAGAATTCGAAGCGGTGCAGATATGAAAAAAAAAACTAAAGAACAAAAGTCTTTGGTGGTGATCAATGTCAACAAAGCAATCCAAGAACTCACAAATGCACAAAGCAATATATAAAAAATGAAAGTTCTGGCAATGTTGCAGGCCATGTGAGAAGGTTTAATTAAGCTGAGAACTAAACAGAAGGCTTAATTAACAATTGCACAAGTTACAAGCTTGATGAGGTGTTGCCATAAGAACAAATGAAGAAAAGTCTAGCATTGATTTTTATAATCAAGTCTAAAGAAAACTTGGCAGTGGCATTGCAGATAAGAGAGCTTAATTAAGCTATACATGAGACAAAAAGCTTAATTAAATAAGGCAACAAAGCTTTGTAATGGGTTTGTGAATACAAAGGCGAAGAAGCAAAAAGGGAAAACTATAATTGAATACTTACCGGGTACAAATCACCGTGAGCCTAGGCCAATTCTCTCATCGAAATCACTACAAAATATCAAGGGAAGGATGTCAAGACCTGCGCTCTCGGATTACGAAGCCAGAAGCAAAAATAAAGTGGGAATTTTCTTACCAAATTTCTCTTCACAGAATAGGAGGATGAAGCTGATTGCAAGCTTTATGTTGGGGAACTCTTTTGTGTCGAAAACCCAGTTGCAATTCCATCTCCAAGTTGGCTTCCCCCCAAGTCCATCTTGAAATCCAATTTGTAGAAGTTTGTGTCCTACTGTGTTTCGGATCGGGCGGACTAAAGGTAATGGAGAGTGAAGCCAAGCAGTCGTGAGAAAGGGAAAATAAAAGAGTGATAAAATAAAAATTATATAGCAGTTGGGCCGCTGGGAAGCTTTGGGTTTCTGAGAAGTTTATGGGTGTCCATAGTAAAATTTGATGCCCAAAATAGAAGTTTGGTGCACTTCCCCGAATTCTTTTCAAGAAAAATTGAGACTCGGAGTTCACTTATTACATTGGGGGTCCCTGTATTAAATTTGGGGCTGAGAAAGCTTCATGGATCGAGGAACATGACTCGCAAGGATACAAAAAGAAGCCCATGTCTAAATTTGGGCCCATTTGAAGAATTCGACAAAGCATGACGCTACGGGTTTCCATTTCAAAATATCCGAGCTTTGGTTTCGTTAAAAATACCTCGGAACCTAAAAAATATCCTTTTGGTACAAAACCAAGAAAGCTCAAATCCGCAGGTATGAACTACAATGGTTTGATCCATTCACAGGGTATGTAGGCAATCTAGCGACCCACTAGAAACAACCACAAATTCAAATTGAATCCCTGACTCCACCAATCAAATTCACCCAAACACCAGAAAAATAAAATCATTTCCAAATTATCCAAAAGCAAATGCAAGGGCTCTAAACCCGCACAAATATCCCAAACACAAATCCAAAAATAAATGGGTCATCTACCCATTTAAATCCCAAATACCGGAACTACATGTGGTTTGATCCCGCAAGGGTATGTAGGCAATCTGGAATTAAATAATCTAGATGCAACCGCATCCTAAACACTATTCCTATTCCAAAATCCAAGCCTTCCAATGGGTCATTCACTTATTGGAACTCTTGAACTACGAGTGGCTTGATCCCTTCCCGGGGACGTAGGCAACCCATTCCAAAATTCGGGTGTAGCCGCCAAACAACCACACACTGGTTTCTTTATAAATGGAATCAAAGGGTGTTTCTCTTGTAATAAGAGATTGTAATTAAGAGACACATTCTGTCTTAAATGGGTCGAACCCGAAATAATTAAAGCTCTATTATGTTAATGAATACGAGTGAAATTACGTTGGGTGACATTTTACACTTTGTGCAAATTTTTTGCCCTACATAATTTTTCTTATCATAATCTACCAAATTTGATAATCAAGTTTGATGTGGATAAGAACACTAGCTGATCATCTTTCTTATTCTGTCATTTCCTCTTCATTTGATTTGTTTATGTAGGGACTTCATACCACAAGGAGTCTATCCGTAATAATTGATCGGAAGGCTACGTAATCTGTTGCCCCCTCAAGCGTCGTGCGTGGAATAGCTTTTGCGTGCGAGGCTTGACAACTTTAGTTTTTCCGAAAGTCCATCAGAGTTTGGGAAAGCTGCTTACAGAGCTTGTTTTTGTAATTCATCTTTGTCAACATTATTTTCACCATTTGTAGTTTATACTCGTATAAGGAGTTCTTCAGATGTGCAAGGCTTGGTGCCATTTAGTTGCAACCTGTAGTGGTGATAATGTGATTTTGAAGATTTTGTGGCTGGATCTAGAATTTGAGACTAGACTGCCTACGTACCTATTTAAGGGATCAAGCCTTACGTAGTTCCCATAAAGGAATTTTTTTCCTTTTTCGAAGCACCTTTTGAGGGACCGGTAAGTTCGGAGGTAAATTTGGATTTCACTCTACCGACGATGTCTCCACCTCAATTTCCTTGTTATTGACCATCTTTTGGATTATGTCTTTCAGAACAAATCAATCTCTTGTTAAGTGACCTACGATTCGATGATACTGGCAAAATTTGGGGTCGTTGGTCTTGTTGACTTCTCCTCGTCGTTTCGATTCAGGAAGCTCAATAGCTTGTGAGTTGATGAGCTCACTGAAAATATGTTCGACATCATCATCATCGAAAGAGTATTTGACTTCTTTCCTTTCTTTGAGGGTGAGCTTTCTAGACCCTTCTTTTCCTTTCCATGTGTTTGACATGTTTTCAGTCTTGACAAAGGTTGCCAGCGAGTCATCTGTGTTGTCAACTCCATGGTCTTTAAAGGATGCCCTTTGTGTCATAAACTTTTTACGGGCAACTTGTCTTTCGGCATTACTAGCTTTTGAGACTAGTGCTTCAAATGTTTGAGGTTCTGCGGTGCTGACAAAAGTTGCTATCTCTGGCAAGAGGTTGTTTGAGCACATTTGTACTGCAGAAAGCTCTGTCAATTTCTCCGAGCATTGGAGGTTTAAACTCCTCCATCTGGAAATGAATTCATTGGTGCTTTCATCAGAATTTTGTTTAGTGTCAGCCAAGTCGATAATCGAGACTTTCTTTTTGGAGCTGACAAATTGTGCTAGAAATACTCTTTGCATATCGTCCCATGTAAGGATAGAACCTGGTTGTAATTGACTGTACCAAGTAAAAGCTGCTCCTTTTAGGGACTGAACAAACTGCCTTATTAACAATGCATCTGACTGTAATGTTTCCCCACAAGCTGAGAAGAAATGAGCCAAATGTTCATGGGGAGAGCCATCTATTCCATCAAACTTGTCAAAAGTTGGCTTCTGATAGCCTTTAGGGAATGGTAGTGCATCATAATGAGCAGGGTAGGGTTTCAAGTACCCAGAGAATTGTGGATTTGAGGAGGTGTATACTTCACGGATTCCTTCTGCAATTAGTGTCTTTATGTCTTCAAGACTTGCGATTGTGGAACCATGTCCTCCAATGTTTTTTTCACGATCACTCTTTCCATCATTTTTATGATCGCTTATGTTGGCCATAGCAGCCAATTGAGAAGTCAGTGCTGCTATTTGAGCATCTTTTTCAACTAGCATTCTCTTCATTTCTTCTAGCTGCTCTTCTATTGTTGATGCGTTTGTGACCATAACTGACATCATCTCAGGCTTTGTGCCGTCATTGGTCTCGAACGTTGCTTGAGTATCTTCACTAACAACAGGGACCATACATGGTCTTGATCCTGTTGAAGAGTCCAAGAAGGGCCCTTGTGGTACATTAGCTTGAAATGCCCCCTGTGATCTATGTGCTTGGAATGCCCCCACGGATATACTTGTTTTCTTGGAATTTTCAGTCGTAGAGGTTGTCTTGTTGTCCACTGATAGGCTATGTTGGTGGTGTGTCTTCCTGTGTGCCAGATGAGCTATCAGAGGTTGAGATGAACTTGACTATCTGAGGTTCAGAAGCTATAGTAGCTGTTGCTGATTGTAGATGTACTTGTTGTGGGGACTTGAGGGACCGGACTTCGGGCCTTGTTGGAATCTCATGTGGTGTAACAACCAAACTAATTGGAATAGAACCAATCACTATCTGAGTTGTGGTGGGAACATGATTAAGCTTTGGGGCGTCACTTGTGATTAGAGCTTGATCGATGATGCATGAAACATGATGATCAGCTTGTCCTGCATCTCTAGCCCTTGACTCAGTAGCTTTGAGCTCTTGGACATTCATTGCCACTTGTAGTGCCATATTGTATCCTGTGATTAACAAGTGACAAATATGATTAGTTATATCATAAATGGAGATGAAAAGGAGAATGAGTCCCACTGGGCGTGCCAAAAATTATGTTGAGCAAAAATTGCACATAGTGAGCGTAAATGTCACCCAACATAATTTCACTCGTATTCATTAAAAGAATAGAGTTTTAATTATTTCGGGTTCGACCCATTCAAGACAGAATGCGTCTCTTAATTATATTCCCTTGTTACAGGGAAACACCCTTTGATTCCATTTATGAAGAAACCAATTGTGGATGTGTGTTTGTTTATTTGTTTTTGCGGCTGCACCCGGATATTTGAATGGGTTGCCTACGTACCCTTGGAGAGGGATCAAGCCACTCGTAGTTCAAGAGTTCCAATGAGTGGATGACCCATTGGAGGGTATGGCTTTTTGGAATAGGAAGTGTTTGGACGAATTTGGTGTAAGTGAACCAGAGATTCGATTTGTTTGGAAAGGTTGTGATGTTTCCTGGTGTTTGGCAGAATTTGACTGATGAGGTTAGGGATTCGGATTGGATGAACCAGGGAGTCATGGATTTTATTTGGAAAGGCTGTGACGTTTCCTGGTGTTTGGCAGAATTTGACTGATGAGGTCAGGGATTTGGATTGGATGAACCAGGGAGTCAGGGATTTTGTTTGGACTTGCGATTGCATCTAGTGGGTTGCTAGATTGCCTACATACCCTCGAGGAGGGATCAAACCATTGTAGTTCAGGGGAATTTGTATTTCTGATGGTCGTACCAATGTCTGGGTTCAACGGATGTATATATTTTGAACCTGTCAAATGTATTTCTTTTGGACATCCAATTTGGCAGAGTGTCCGCTGATCTGATCTGAGGGACCGATGTACTGAGATTTGCAGTGGGCCTTGATTTGGAATGGGCTTTGAGATGCAAATTAATCGGGCTCGAGCTTCTGAGGTAGACCAAGTAAACAAAGTGATTTGGACACCCACTGCGAAGAGTCGAGCTTCATGCTGAGTCGTTGCTTTGTTTTTATCGGACCAAGGTGGGCTTGCTTCCATTTTTGTAAGAGGCCCAATAAACTGACTCTGTCAAATGCGATCTTCTTTGAACCGTGTGTGATTCTTCAAGTTAAATTAATTAATGAAAAATTATTATCCATTAATTAATTAACCGATTGTTTTTGTCATTAGTCTTTGGCGTGATAAGCATGACTTCATGACTAAGTGGGGAGACCAGTTCTGATAGCACCATCTTGATTGCCTGTGAGTGTGATTAATTAAAAGCAGAGACCACCATTTCCATTCTTTGGTCCCTTCATTTGTGTAGCACATTCCATTATGTGTTGACCTCACAATCACGGCCTCAAAAGATTAATTAAAGTAGCCATCACTTGTCTTCTTGCGAATGAGATGCAGCAAGTTCAAGATGGAACAATTAAGTTTAACTTGCCTCTTGCTTTGTTATTAACCATGTCTGCGCTGCTGCATCACCGCTTCGATTAAACGAAGCATTGAATACTTGTTCAAATTAAATAATTCAGCTTTGCCTCCATTTTTGTTTTCTTATTGATCAAACCACCGTCAATTAAGTAAGGCCGGTTTTGTCTTCCTGTTGATCAGACCACCACTTCAAGATACAAAGCAAAAAAAGTGAAATTGCTCTTTCTTTTGCTTCTGAGCCTTTGGAACTTGTCTTGCTTTCATACTTTTGACAATAGCAATATACTAATATCAAAGCTTCTGTATGCAGGCTTTGATTATTCTTCACCGCAAAGTTCGAACCATTTGTATTACTTTTCTGCACCACAATGTCATTAGTTTTGGAGAATCTCATTTTGGTGTTGAAACACATATTGTCTCCTTCCAGTTTTGGTATTTCTTTGACATCATATGTATTGCTTGGAGCAGAAACAACTTGACTGCAGATTTCTTCTCTTCAGCAGTAACTTCTTGTCAGCTTCAAGTAATGATCAACTGAAAGCTTTGGTCGACTATGGAGAAAACTTTGGTCGTGTTCATGAACAACCTCAATTCTCGTAGATTCTGTAGGACGACCATAGTCGTGTCACTTTGGAGGGAGTTTTTAGCATTTTAACGGCTGTTCATGAACAACCATTTGTATGCATTAAACTCTTGCAGGAGCAGCCCATTTTTGGAGGAGTTTTGAGCATGAAACTTGGCTGTTCATTAACCACTTTGTTTCAATGCTTCAGCATTTGAGGGCAGCAACAACATCATTTCGGGAAGACTCTAATAGTTGTGGTCGTTCATGAACGGCCTATTAGAGTCTTGGAAGACCACACGAGACATAAAAGGATTAATTGGAGGGAAGGCAGATGTATACCTGCAATTCTTTCCCTTCTTTCTCCGGTAGCGAAAGTTGGAATTTTTGACTTTCTTCTCTGTTTCTTTTCTCTCTTACTCTCTGTATTTCTTGCTCTATTCGTCTTTTTTTCCCGTTGCTGCGTCTTTCTCCTCTGCTCCTCTGCTGCGTATTTCTTTTTCTGCTCCCCCCTTCGTGGCTTCAATACTGTTTAAATTATATAGCCACGTCCGTGGTGATTGGATCAGGTTTAAACTCTTATTTGAATTTGAACCTTAGTAAACCAAGTTGATCCTTTTATCCCCAGAGCATCTATATAGCATGACTAGTCAAATGAATTTGAATTTCAAATGGTGCATGCATGTTTCACGTTCCACATCTTATCATAATCTACCAAATTTGATAATCAAGTTTGATGTGGATAAGAACACTAGCTGATCATCTTTCTTATTTTGTCATTTCCTCTTCATTTGATTTGTTTATGTAGGGACTTCATACCACAAGGAGTCTATCCGTAATAATTGATCGAAAGGCTACGTAATCTGTGGTTCAAGTAAAAATGGAACAATGTAAATTTTTTTTTTGTCTCAACACATGCGAATTCTAACAAACCATATTGTCATTCCATATTTCAGCAACTTTCAAAGATCAAGAACACATATACACATCAACCATTGAAAAGAACATCAAAATTGACTCCAAAAATTAATTGTCAACTCATAATTTTGGTTTACACAAAAGAAATTCTAAAGCAGATTTTCTAACTACAAAAAGACTAAACCGCGAAGAATACATGGAAGAGGTGGTATGATGAAGATTGGAAAAATATATTTTTTAGATTTTTACCTCTTTTATCACATTCCAATCTTTCCATTTCCCCTTAATATTTGTGGGTTAGAAGTTGGTAGTGCTTCATCAAAAGTAGTCTAATACAAGTTTAAGGTGATGTAAGTTTTGAATAATCTTTTTAAGACTCTAGCTACATAAATCTTGAAATTAGCAATCATGCCATGTCTGCTAACTTCTTGCGGTGGGATGAAGAGAACAAATCATTACCTCTCAAATAATGTTGCACCTACTGGTTCACAAATTTAACCTAATTGCAGGCAATACAATTTGTAGTCTAATCAAAGCATTTATCCATTTAGTTGATTATGAAATATAGACTCTTCGTTCATTTTTTTAATGAAAATTTGAAGATTTCATTAATATAAGACTTTTCTTACAAAAGTAAGAGAACGCAAATATATGTGGCCTCATTAAAACCTTTTCCTGGTAAAACCTAATTGGGATAAAACTCCGGAAAAAGGAAAGAGTACCACGCGTTCATACATACAACAAATTAAAACAAAATTTACTGACATTGTTGTCAGTTAATCTTAACAGCTACGCAATTTTCATGCCAATATCAGCTACGATCACCATTGCATTTCACTGAAAAGGAAGTTGTTCTCCACAGGACTAAAATTGATCGACTCCAACCAATCTGAACAATCTTCATCAGCTGTCTTTTGTTGCTCAACAGTACTTGGGACCTCCACCAAAGACTCAACCCAGTACGCACCATTATCCTGAAAGCCAATCAATCCTCCACAAACATTATTGCTTTCACATAGATCAATGCAACCATTTGCCGAGGATAAATATGGCATATCATTGCAAGCATCATAGGCCGCAGACATGGATGATCTGGGAGCAGAAAGAAGGGTATTGTTTTCCACGTTTTCTTCAGCCACATCTATATTAATACTCTTACCATTAAGAACTGGTTCTTCCATTTCTACCATACCCATTTCTTTTAACATTTCCACCAAGATAAAGTCTTCCTCCGGCAGCGGATTAAATATTCCATGATCGTCTACAAATGAAGGGCCTGATTGAACCTCGGCTGCTAATTGTTGGAGTCGACCATTCTCCTCAGCTTGAAAGCCAATTGCTCGAGCTTCTGAGGGTGCATTATCATCTTCAAAGCATTCCAATGACTCTTCTAGTTCAGCTGCGAATGAAGCATCTTCTTCTGATGGGATTGTTAGTGGTGCAGTTTCAGCTTCAAAGCATTCCAATGAATCTTCTAGTTCAGCTGCGAATGCAGCATCATCTTCTGATGTCATTTTTGGTGGTGCATTACCAATGAATGGCACAGTTCGTTGCCGCTTCGCTTGTAGCTCAAGCAGCTCTTCTTGCTCCCTTTTTGAGTTTTCTCCATCATTGAACGCATAATTGTTTTCAAGAACCTCTTCCTCTTCACGTTGCTTTCTCTTCTTTTCAATCTTGGTTTTGGGTTCACCATTCTTTCGTAGTAGACAAAGAACATAGTCTTTCACCTTTTGTTTCTTGTCTCTGAGTGATCGATCAAGGTAGAACTCATACAAGATCCAACAGCCATTGTGCACCGAGTCATCGTTCTTGTAAGTATATCTTTTTTTCAAGCCAACAACACGACCAGTTTCAACATATCGTATTGGCTTGCCGGAGTCGTCGCCCTTCCACGTGCCACTTCCAACATTCCGGCGTACGCGCTTGTCTGTGGAACTCATCTTCTTGTGTTGGGTGAAGAAGTAAATGTCCTTGTTGAGCCTCAAGTCGTGTGGTCTTTTGGTTTTGAAGGCCTCCCATATCTCCCAAGGTTCTTGGTGACCGTAGAGGTCGCAGTCGAACACCACGCGGTTTCTGCCGGGTACGTTCTCTCCGCACAACATGGGGTTGAGGTAGAAAAGAACTAGTTCATCTTCCATGGGGCAGAACCTCTGGCCAGGAAGTTGATTGCCTCTGCTGTCCTCCATTGGAAACTCTTGCTGCATGGGCATGTTTCTCTTGCTTTTCTTGGTTTCGGAAAGAATTTGTTTATGGAAAGAAGATGAGTAGCGAGGTTTTGATGGGTAGAATTGTTTCTGGAAAGAAGACGAGTAGCTAGGGTTTTGATGGGTTTAGAAACTTAGGGTTTCAGTATGAAGAAACTAGGGCTTCAGTATATAGAAACTTAGGCTTCAGTTTATAGAAACTTAGGCTAGGGCTTCAGTTTATAAGGAAGGTTTCTTCTTGAGCACGACACTAGCCTATGAGCCAACACGTGTCCTAACCTTTCAACTCACCGCCTAGCATCTAAAGATTCCTCCAGCTCACTCCTATTCCAAACGACTATATCAAGTATTGAAAACGACATACGCAACCATGATTCTAGTCACCAAGCTAAAACAGTGAATCACAAGTTCACAAGCATAGTGCAGCAATTAAGATCAAAATATTAGGGTCCTAACAATGAACATTCCTACCAATATTATACCATACAAGATGTCTCTAACGTACGACTAAGCTCATTGTGGAGAATTAATTGTGAAGTTTTGATGAGTTCGGATGGAAAGGACGTAATACATGATCCCACAGAAACTAAAAGTAAAGGAATGTACGTTTTTCAGTCTCAAAGTATTTGTGGAGTGCAGCAGTAGTTGTGGACTTAGACACTTTAGGTTCACCAGAATTCAGTAGCAGAAACATGTTAAAACCTAAGATTTATTAATAGTCTTTTGTTATTTGTTTAAGTTTTGTGTACAACAGCTTTGAATATATTTCTCAGTTATGATGGAATCAAGTCGTGCCTAACATTTTTCTTCTTGTTCTTGTTTATTTTGGAAATTCAAGCAAAAGAAGCTCATGAGCTCTCTTAGAATTGTATTGTTCTGCTTAGAATTATATTGAGTTTTGGGCAGAAATTAAAGACCTATGGCAATGACTATCAGCTTGAGGAATGTTGTAAATGAATAATTTTGTCTTCATATATTGTCAGTAACTGATGTTGAGTCCACCTTATTAGCTGGGAGGCTGTCAGTAGACCTAGAAGTATGGGTGGTTTAGGGGTTGAGCAAACGGCAAGTATGAACCAAGCCATGCTTGCCAAAATAAGCTGGAGATAAATGCAGAATGATCAAGGTTTAGGGAGCAGAATTTATATTTTTATAGATAATTAAATATCTTCATATATGATGCTTCTTTATTATCTTCTAATTATAAAAAAAAGAAAAACCCCAAAACTGCTCCAGTACGTACATGGTCCGGGGAGGTGTTTGGGGTTGAACTGTCAAGACAAGGTTTGCAAGAGAATTGGGAATGGTGCTCTAGTAACTTTCAGGAATGATTAATGGTCTAACACTTGGAGCTATGAGATAATTTTCTCTAGATGCCGGGTATGTTATTGAGTAATGACAGTGCTTCTGTTCAGGATTTTCTGCAATGAGCTATATTAAATGAGCTATATTAATAAGTGCATAAGTTCTATATATAGAACATATACTGTAACCAAATGGATTGTCATTCTTCATTCATTGATCCACAAAATGGAGTTGATATACTGAATTGATATTCAAAACAGAACATGCATGGTTGTAGGGAAACATAACTACTTACATCAACTTAATGGAATTGATCTACAAAATGTAGTTGACATACGGAATTGATATTCAAAACAGAACATGGCTATGAAAATGATATTCAAAACAAAACTGATACTTGATAAACCTCTGTAACCAATAAATAATCACTAACTTAATAACAAGACAAGTAACAAGAATATACAAGTAATTGAAAGATGATCTCATGTTTTGTGTCGATATGCCAATCTGGTTCCAACTGCCGAACAATGGATGTCCGTCCAAGAAAAATGGAATTGATCGGCATCAAGAAAATCCACAAATACAGCTAGTTATACTATATACTTGATGCCTATTAGATTCAAAATTTGAACTGAACTCAAACTCAAATGGTACTCAATTCAAATTCAATTCAATACTTATCAGATTAGAAGCAAAAGATGAGAAAAGAATTTGATGTCTCACATAACCTGCAGGTAGGGGTTATCCATGAAATAATGGAGCTGAGGCCAATGGTTATTCCCCCCCAAGAATAATGTAAATGGTAATTTTCGGGAATTGACGAAAACTTTTGACTCCACTCAAATATATTGTTCACTATTGAAATGAACAATCATTTTTATGACTCTCAGTGTAAGTTGACATTGCTCTTTAATTGGATTTACAGTTTCTAATTGCTTTTACTTTGCTCTACTTGTAAGTGTTTGGATTTCCTATTCAGATTGTCCCAATTAATTAGAAATCAATCCAAGTGTTACTTTAGTTTTATGTTGAAGCATATTCTAATAGGTTAATGCAATGGCATCTTTATTTCAGGGGGCACATGTTGCTGGCTCATGCTTGGTATCAGAGACAGAATTTACATGGGTTATTCTTGTCACTTTAAAGAATATGGTTTATCATTTGGTGAAACCTTTTTAACACGGTTTTTCCACCCCTTCAGTTCTTACTTCAATGCAAGGTCGCTCCAGACTCAAATCAAGACCTTGAAGAATTTGTGACAGAATTATTTTCAGGCCTTTCATGCACTACAATCTTCTGTATAAGTGTGCTTGGAGACCCTTATGCTAGTTTGTTACAAAAATTGTTGTTTTCCTTCACATGTGCATGCACGGATTTTGGTTTCATGCTTGAACTCTAAGAATCAACCAATCAGTATGCTTCTACCCGTGGATTCAGTATTAGAAGGTAATTTTGTTTAATAGACACAAATTGATAGCATGTCTCTTAGTATTTACTTGATGTATGAGTTCTGCAGTGCTGAATAATTTGCCAATTTTAACAGAGATTCAGATGATGTTAGTTATTCTGGAATAAAGGATTGGAACTGTCCATGGGGTTCCACTGTGGATGATGATGTAGCTCCAGAGTTTAGATTGATTTGGAGGGGGCACTTCGTCATCTGTGAAACATCCTGTACAAGATACAGATGAGAAAAAGCTTCACTGGTGGGTGCAGAGGAAGAATTTTGATCGCCATGCACCTTGGTAAATTTTTGAAGTAGGTTATACTCTCCTTCCTCTCTTTGTCGATCTGCAGGCTTCCATGAGTTAAATTGGGTGATTTGCCATTAGATGACCTGTTACTTGTTAACATTAGCTATCATTTTTTTTGGTTTCGAAACTATATCATTTGTCACTCCTGGGGTATGTATTTATGCACCACGAACTTGGAATATTTATGGTTTGGTACTTGGAAACTTGTGGCACTGGGTGAATGGTCAAACTGCAAGCAGTTGGACTTGGTACATAAGAAGCTAGTGCGCAACTTGAAATCCAAATTCAAAATGGAGTTAAATGAGAGTTTTGAAAGTCATCCTTTTTCCAAATATGCCTTTGAAGGAAGGTGCACGTGTTACACAGCTTTGTCTTAAGAAAGGTTCCTTTGTTAGTAAAGTTGGATGTTTAGAGGAAGAGAATGGCATCACGTAATGAATCTAATGGTGGCGAGAACTTGTCTGAGTTGGCCAACAAACTAGTATTAGAAGCAGTGAATGAGCTTGAAGGTTTACATTCTTCTGTAAATATAGAGCCAACAATATTAGTTCTGGACTACGAGGTGCAGGTATGTGCCAGATTCCCTATGTTTTCTCCTCAAATTTTAGACATTAATTTTCCTAAATATTAAGCCAAGTCATTTTCTTGTTTGAATGGTATAATGGGAAAGTGAATGAAGTTACCACTATGATTTATTTTCTAACAAATTCACTTATTTCTTGCTTAATATACAAGTACTCGTACAACATTTCGAAAATCCCAAGCTATTTTCAGTCTCTTGAAAGTTTTTGCTGGATCATTTATGCAGGCATGGACGTAGAGTTGGTTCTTCATCTCATGAGAGTGCTCTAGTTCATTATTCACCTTTTTGAATCCACGGTCGTGGACATGTATACGTGCATTGGGCTAGGCTTGTGTTCCTCTTTGCTAACAAGACACTTTACGAAGTGCAGCTTACATATTTGGTCATTTACCTCATACTTTTCCATTATTTTATCACTTGTTAGACCACATTATTTACATATAATATGATTGATGACTTTTTGTAAATAGATTCTAAGTCAACTCTCATCTATTCTCTTTATCGTAAAATCATCGTTTCAACAATCTGATCGGCTGAATGGTTACTGCAGATGTTTCCTTGGGAGAATTTCTTAACCCCCTATTCAGAATTTACCAATCCTAAGAAACCAGAAGGTTTAACGAATGCCCTCTGTTGGTAGCATTTCGGCAACAACCAATAGAAACTACCACAATCAATATCATATTCAGAGTATTATGACTTCATTTCCTTTGATAGATCCCTTGGATGCCTTTTACCTTCTGAATCCCAGTGGTGATCTAAATTATACACAAAATGAATTTGAGACATGGTTTAGAGATCAAAACTTGGAGGTAATAGCTCTTTCTATACAATAAAGAATATACCATGCAGACACTGCAGATTTTAATCTAGAATATAAGTTCTGTAGGGGGATCTGAATCTTATCCCTCCTCACACACGCATCATTGCATTTCTCACCAATTTATGTTTTAAATTAGATGCATGAGTTTGACAATGAATCATAGACAGATTATATATCCCATACAATAATGTTTCACTCGAATAACATTACAGGGGAAGGCTGGATGTGCACCTCCTGCTGAAGAATTGGCAGTAGCGTTGAAAAGCCATGATCTATTTATGTACATTGGCCATGGATGTGGTATGTTTCGATTTTACATATTGCTTATGTGTTGCTGTATGTATACAGTTACTTCTGGCACTATTATTTTGCATAACAGGTTCCCCAATCATCCGTTTTTGAACTTTCATTTTGTGTACGTGCTGTGGTACAGGGCAACAATAATACAATATATTCCTAGACTTGAGATTCAGAGACTGGAACACTGTGCCTCAACTCTCCTGATGGGATGCAGTTGTGGTTCTCTGAAACTGAATGGATGTTATGTTCCACAAGGTACTCCACTATCCTATCTGCTGGCTGGTTCTCCTGTCATTCTCCTGATATTAACCGATTTGCAAATTCCATGCTTGATTCTTGGTTGAAAGCAAGTTCGTGTTACTGTGAGGGTTGTGCCCAAAGCAGCAAGAAAGTCGCAAAGAAGAAATTGGCCACACACCCGTCTTGTGAGCATAGGCCGAAGGTTGGATCATGCATGAGTGAAGCACGTAAAACTTGCCAGTTACCTTTCTTGATTGGAGCAGCACCGGTATGCTATGGTGTCCTAACTGACATATGGAAAAAGAAGTTGTAGTACACTAGTACCATCACTGGTTGCAAATCCAGATGTACATGAAAGATGTTAATTGTATAGCTTTTCCTCCAATTTTTGTCAATATCTTAGCAAATGAATATGTAATAATCAAAGAAGGGCAAAGCCGAAGTACCACTAACAGATATAGTGAAGGTTGATTCAACACATATCATTGTAATCCTTTCTGCGCTTCTCAAGCTTTCCAATGTCTGCTGTTATATTTTGTTTTGTCAAAAGGATCTAAAGTGATGAATGAACCATAAGTCCAAAGTGGACCATTGGTCGAGTGCTACATGGAGAAGGTTAACGAGTCTAACTTGATCCTAATTCTAGAATAATGTGGAGCTTACGTCTCCAAGAATAATGATGTATCGCGCACCTCTATTTAAAGACGTCTCTTTCATATAAGAAAATCATTTTATTTGAGTCATGCTTCTCTTTGTATTACTATGAGTACTCAGGTGGACTAGAGACATAAATTATGAGCAATCAAACACCCGGTAATCTTTATATTTACTGATTCACTAGTGAGACTGTAAACCCAAGATGGATGTAGCAGCCAGAGACATAAGAATTTCTATTGTGTTGATACTTGCTACTGGAGCGAAGGTCTCTTGATAATCTACCCCATACTTCTATGTAGATCTCTTTGCTACAAGCCTTGTTTTGTACCTATCTATGCTCCCATTTGCTTTAAGCTTCACTGTGGATATCCACATGCTACTGTCTTCCTCTGCCTCAGGATTCGACTGGTTGATAAAAAATTTCGACTGGTCAAAAAAGCCATTGTGTTCATCCGCCTCAAATTTAGGAAGAAAAGAAACTCACAGTGACTAGTGAAAAACTAGATAATACCCGGACCATGATGGTTAGTTCATGTTTATATTATTTTAAAGAGGTTATTTTATCCTTTTCAGATTAGACTGAGCTTTCCTTATTCTGCTAGGATTAATTATGTATTATAAAATGGCCTTCTAGCAGCACTTGTTGTAGTGACCACTTGCATCATCAAGAGATCATCATGTGTTTAAGAACTGGGTCTAACAAGAAGCGGTGTCGTAGAGACATGGCTGTTACCTTCAGCAGCAGCATCAGTAACTGGGCAAGTCTTCCGAAAGACCTTCACTATTTGATTCTGGACAAGTTGTTGGATCCGTTTGACCATCTTCGTTTTCCTGTTGTTTGCAAGCAGTGGTATGCTGCTGCAAAAAGTTATAACCTTACAACGCATCGCTGGCTCAATAAGGCACTTCCCATGCTCTTTATTCCCCCTAGACCCTAGTCATACTGTGTACCCTAATTCCGATAAAGACCCCCTACTGTACTCGGCCTTTGAAAATATAATCTACAAAAACGTCTTTTTTCCATCTAATATTTTCTCTGTTGATAGGATGAAGATGTGTGCTTGTTGTTCTGGCAGTCAAGGTTGGTTCGCCACAACAGATTTTGAAAGGGAGAAAATAAAGCTCGTGAACATTTTCAGAAAAGCAGTGGCACCCATTTGCCTCCCTCGTTTTGTCTACTCAAAACATTGCAGTTTCGGAGAGCATGGCATCTCAAGTATTACCTTAATCCGCCGATCCCCTTTTGAATCCGGACAGTTATATGGTTATAGTAGTTTTCAATCTTGGTAGAATGCTGGCTTTGACTAAAGGAGGACAGACATTTTGGACTCGCATTGTGCCAAAATATGAGATTCAAGGTGAGGCTATGTTTCATAAAGGCCGAGTCTATGTAGCTAGAAAGGATGAAGGTGACATCTTGATGTTAATAGCGAACCCTTAGAACTACAGCAAGTTACACCCAAGTTAGACTATGCTGGCAAGGATTATCTTGTGAAATCAGCCAGGGGAGACTTTTTATGGCATGTTCGAAGACGAAGAGTTTGGAACAACAAAATAAAGAGCAGAGATTATTTATTTTCTTTGTGCACTCTTAATCCTGGGGAGCAGTACTATACCGAGAGCTTTAGAGTATACAAGGCGATAGTTGACAACAAAGACAATTCCATTGTGGAGCAAGTTGAGGTAAAAAGTATAAGAGAGGAGGCTTTGTTTGTGGGTGACAACGAAAGTTTCTCAATTCTGGCTTCAAGTTTTCCTTTGTGTCACCAAAATTCCATATACCACACGATTGATTCGGAAAGGAGTGGAAAATCTCGTAGCGATGTTTTCAAAAAATATGACGTGAGTATCTTCAATTTAGAGCCTTTTAGCGGACTATACTAGCTTCTAAACGGCTTATACAAGAGTCTCTGGAATTTACATGTATGATAAGATGTTAGTCCTTGTTGCTCTGTTGTGCGTCCTGGTCGAATTTTTCCATGCCAAAGCTAAGGTCCCAGCCCCCCCATGAGGGATTTTTTTCATGTGGCTTCTCTATTCTTTTCTTTGTATTCGGTTCAGTTCGTTCGTGGTCAAAAAAAAAAAAAGCGTGAACGACCACCCTAACTACCAGATCTATATTCGAGTTTTAGTGCATCACCAGTGATGTAGAATAGATGGCGGTCCAATTTCAAGAACAATTGGATCGTGCTAAAGGTGGAAACCGAAAAGTGACTAGTAGACGTGAACTGGGCCTCCGGAGTCCGATTGGGACGCACTTTAGCTTTTCGGAAAGGGAATCGCGCCAGAAACCAAACTCGTGGCTTTGCCACGACGTGTGACCTTTTTCGGGCTTTCGGGGTCGTTTAGGGCCTCAAAACTGCATTTTTCTATTTTACCCGTTTTTGGTTTTCTTAGTTAATTTTGGATTGTTTTCGTTTTTATCCATGGGCCTTAGGGTTTCGTTGTTAGTCGCCCTAGGGTACTTTTCTCTTATTTATGCAGCCGCAAGCGGCTGCAGAACGTATCTTTCATCTTTTATCAAATAAATTGAGATTATTCTCTTTTATCTCTGGTGGACTCCAGAATCTTTTGCTTAGGTTTATTGCTGGTAAACCTAGTTATCAATCCGACTGCGTCAGGTGGTATCAGAGCAGGTCTTCCCTGTCTCTTTTATTTACCTTGGTAGCAATGGGTGAAGTTACAAAATCAGATATCGAAGCCCTCACGGCAGCGTTTACCGCTGCCATCAACTCCATGAACAATCAGATTGGAGAAATTCGTGGATTGTTGGGAGAGAGGAACAATAACAACAACAACAACAACAATCAGAATAGAGGCGGGGAAGGAGGCCAGCGGGCTAGAGCTCCACGTGGTGGTGGAGGTGATATTAATTATGATTCCGAGGTTCTCATAACCAAGGCTGATATTCCTTACTTTTTTGGTCACATGAGCGCGGAGGATTTTCTGGATTGGCAGGTTGAAGTGGATAGATTCTTTGAGACCATGGAGGTTCCAAAACACAAGCAGGCTAAGATGGTTTCTCGGAAGCTAAAAAAAGATGCTGCTTATTGGTGGGATCAATTGCAGAGTTCTCGTCAGAGGCAAGGAAAAGAGCGTGTTCAAACATGGAGGAAGATGAAAGGTCTTCTTAACGAAAAAATTTTGCCTAGAGATTTTTCGATCAAGAATTACCCTCCTAAGGTTTTTGAGAAGAAGTTAAAGTCCAAAGAGTTTTCTTTGCCCGTTGACATTAATAGTTTATCTGAAGAAAAGTCAGAAGAATTTCTAATGGAAGATGCTCCACAAGAAATCATCCATCATGACCAAGAAGAGGTTAAAGATGAAATTGTTCATGTAGACATGGTTATTAATAATGAAGAAGTCTTGGAGTCTGAAATAAATCACTCAGAACCAGATATCATTCAAGAATGCAACCTCGAGAGCCGAGACGAATCTACGAAGGTTGCATATGAGAGCCAAAATGCATATGACAGACTCATCTTTGGCGTTGGGTTCATGGTTGTGCCATCAAAATTTGCAGAGGATCAAGCTAATAATCCACAAGTTCAATTGTCTAATTTTTTCTCAGGTCTTTTGTCTACCTATTCTTGTCCTTTATTCAAGATGAACTCGAGGGCGAGTTCTTTCATAGTGGAGGAGAATGATGTAGGACGAGAATGTGCCCAGTTTAGCCAGAAAACCATAAAAGCAAAGAAGCGGCGTAGAATCAAGAAGAGTGATTGGAAAATAGGTAACTCACGCGTAATGAGATTATTAGCCGCTGGAATATTCAAGAAGATTTGGTTTTGGACCTTTCGAGTTACTCGTACAAAAAGTCAGGTTTTGATTTTGAATCAGATTTGACTAACTTTTGGCCAGAATGTCCGTTTGAGACGCATGATAGCTTTCCAGAATGGGAACGACGAAATCTTCAAGACTCACTTTAGTGAGCCCTATCAGATTTAGGCCAAAATATATCGTCTTAATTATCCGATTCGTGATTTCATATTTTTAGGCTAGTTTTACATTCTTTTTATTTTAGGTTTTCTAGTTTATTTTGGATTTGTTTTGTTTTAATCCGTGGGCTTTAGGGTTTCATTGTTAGTCGCCCTAGGGTTTCTTTCCCATATATAAGCAACCTTAAACGGCTGTAGAACTATCTTTCATCTTTTATCAAATAAATTGAGATTATTCTCTTTTATCTCTGGTGGACTCCAGAATCTTTTGCTTAGGTTTATTGCTGGTAAACCTAGTTATCAATCCGACTGCGTCAACCAGCTTGGTGATACTAGTGTTGGCATTTAACCTCAATCTCGACAAGGTCGTCTAACATTAACACTTGCTGAGACAGCTAAGGTAGACGTCGATCGAAATGAGACAAATTTCCAACTTTGGTAACCGTTCAAGTGCAAACAACTATTTTTAATTCATTTATTTATTTATTTTATAGAGATATTCGAAATTTTGTAACACTTTTTAGTCACCTCATCTTATCCCCGAGGCTTTGGAAGTGGCGAAGATGTCAGGTCACAGACGCCACAATAATCTTTGGTCATATGCTATTTCGAGTCAGATAAAGCTCTTCCTACTGAATGGTGGCAAAAATATCCAGAAACAAAAAAATAACAATAATAACAAAGTCTTGATAGCTAATCAGAAAATCTTGAATATAATCACAAAATACAAATGTAGGCTTTTAATCCAGCGCGAAATACATACAGAAGAAGTTATATTCATAGGTTAAGGGGCAGATTATGGGTAACTAAGGAAAAGTTACATTTGAAAATATATTACACAACACAGGGAAAAGGAACCATCATCTCCATTACCTTTTCCCTTGCTATTCAAACGAGAAATAAATCAATGCAAATGCGAGAAAGTAAAATCATACCTTCTTTTTTTATTTTGCTTTGTGCAGTCCCTCCTAAAATTTGTGTGCCTACGCAATTTTCCTATTCCTCCCCCTTAACCATTGTTCAGCCTATTGTTCCTCACTATTTGCTTCTCTACGTCTACGTCTCCTCCCGGAGCGTCCCAGCAAGACCCTGCCATGACGCCGGAGCCGGCTCACCAATGACATGCCGCCATCATCATCACCGTTACTGTCATTGTCGTCATCTTGGTCAGAGGAATCCAAACCACCAATAGGAGTCGTGTGCCGGATGGCAACACTACCCTCTGATGCCTGGTGGAATGCCCTCTCATGCTGCCTCATCCGTCTGTTGGACCCAAATGCATGCCAAAGAAGAACCACATCCAAACCCAACCCGAACCCTGCATTCCTTCCTGCAGCATCTGCATCAAAACCACCATCCTCTTCGTCCGAATCAAATCCATAATTATTTCCTTCTATTACATAATCTCCGAAAAACATTGCTCCTGGCATGGACGACTGTATTGTGCTAATCACATCATCCTGTTCCCTCTCACGTTCAAGGCTTCTCCATTTCTGTTCAACTACAGGATCCACTTCCCGTGGCCGGGCTGACGGGTGCTCTGCCTTAACATGCTTCCTAAGCTCCTTGTAATTTCCAACAAATGAGCAGTTTTCTTGCATGCAGCTTCTCTGTTTTGCATCCAGATATTCTCGTGCTGGTTCAAGAACAGTCCAGCCTTTCACCTGGCCCCTACAGAGGGGGCATGCAAGCTCTGTGATTTCACACTTCTCAACTGGCAATCCAGAATCTGGTACCACAATTGGATTAGTGGCAGAGCCATGCAATGATTGTCCATGATCACATGACACTATTTTCGTGTAAGCTTTCTTGTACTGGTCAAGACAGTTGGAATGTCGAAAACTAGTCCCACACATGTAAGGACGACAACCTTTGTCATGCGAGGAACATAGGAGAAGAACGGCATTGTGAGGGTATTCCATGCACACAGAACATGTTGCATCCTCCCAGTCCTTTTTCTCCAAGTTTTTGGAGCATTTCTTAGGGCACAGATCCTCAAAGATATCTTCATTAGAGCTCAATGGGTATGGAGCTGACCTGTATTGTCGAGAAGCAATCCTGCGTCGTCCCCTGCTACCTTTTGCCATTTTCCGGGTATACCTGAAAACCATATTGCACATATACAAATACATGAACCTTTAAAATTTTGAGCTATACGCATTATATATATAAACACACGTGTGCGCGCGCGTGCACACACACGCATGTAATATGAAAAATGTCACACACTCACATATGTACATGACTACTACATGCATACATATGTGAATCTGGGGTTTAATTATCACAGATTAACAGGAGCAAAATAAGAAATCAGAATCCCACGTCAGAAAACAAATCATATGCAGTTTTCATCATCAATAATTTGAGGAACACATCTCACAATGGATGCAGAACACAAAACATAAATTTGCTGAGAATACTCAACTTCTGCCTATAGTTTGGTGGAACAGAGGACATAAGATAAAACTTCTTGTCTGAAAAGTTGCTTAAAAACAAAAAAAAACAAAAAATCCCCATCAGCAGTTTCTATAGCAAGCCAAGAAAGCATTAGACATCAAGCTGGAGGCACTTATGACACTTCATGAATCATACTATCAAACTCCTTTAGGCACTTTGCTCCATAATCTCCTAATCTCCTATCCTATAGATATTTGGATCTTGTACTTAACTAGGTAATTAAATTTGTGAACGAGCTAACTTTCCCATTACATTCTTTATCCTAGAGGTGAATATTAGCAATTTCCTCCCACATTAGGATTTCAAATATAGCAACATGGCGGGCACAAATGGATGCATATCCATTCTCAAATGAAGAAGAACCAAAAAATATTCTAAACAACTAAGCCTCACTATATCAACAAAAAGCAGAATAATAACAAGAATAACTAAAAACACAATAAAAAAGAAAGAAAAGAAGTACTCACTTAAGTGTTACCTGACCACAACCAGGGGACATATACCTTCATATAGTCCAAGAGATGTGACAACTTAGGGCCATCTAGACCATCCAGAACAGTTGTTCCAATCACGTAATAAAACAGAGGCATTCTTGCTTGACAAATTTCAAATTACACTGGGTAAGGATGGTAGCCTCCTGACTTAGGTTGGCGTATACTAGGCTGCTTAGCTAAATACAGAATTCTGCAATCCAGCAAGATGCATATTCCAAAAATTAACATTTCAGACAGATTTTTGGAGCCCATAGATGTTGCAAAATACTAATTTCAAAAGATAAAGGGTTGTAGAAGGAAGAGCAAAAGGAGGGTGAATGAAGTGACTAATCCTAAACATTAATCTAGCAAATCACGGACCACTTCTAATCTGGCACCATTTCCTTCCAAATTATTTCTCATGATTAATGTTTAAATAAAAGCCAAAGGGATTTCAAGTGCCAGAAATGTTGCAATATACTAATCTCAAAAGATTAAAGTATTGCAGAAAGAGGAAGGTGATTAAACGTGCAGAAATTCTACTACTGTTCTGAACATCACAAGACACTTCATTTCAGAACTTGACAGTATTTTGTTTCCAAAATCGGATACATATATTGCAAGGTTTATCCAAAAATGAAAAATAGAAGTGCATACACATCGCAACTTCAAAGTGATCAGTTTGTCAATGCAGCCCTTGTAACAAGTATGACAAGCTATTGTTTTTCAAACTTTTGATGGACTTACTGAAGAAGGCTCTACATTTGTACCGAGCTTATGCAACATTCAACAGGGGGTGAGACTTAAATGGTTAAAAGTTATCATCACTGGTGGTGAAGGATCAAAATAGTCTTTTTAACTTATTCAACAGATAAAAAGTAAAACTCTTTTGCACCAGCAAATCCAATGAGGCATAAAATTCAATCCAAGAGTCTTTTGTTTTAAGGAAAAACAGTCGAGGGTCCACAAAGTTGCTTGAGTGCAACCAAAGAAAGCATACTTGTGCGGTAGAAGTGGAAGTACTTAATTACCATGGAAAGATTTCAAGCAACTTCTATTCCTCAGAAAGTTCTCCTCATACTGTTTAGTTCTGCTATTGTGTCCTATGAGGCTATGATCATACAAAACTACAGACACAAGACCTGTTAATTTGGTTTTCCTAACAAAATCTGGATCCTTCTGAACATGCGCGGTATCATTCAGCTATCTAAAGTAGGCATCATAAAATATTTTCATCCTTCAATCTTCAACCTTCTCCACATGAAGCACCAAGGAACCTCTCGTTTCCACCTCTCAAGATACCTTTTGATCTCACTTCCACACCATATCTAAATTCTCACGTTTTTCATTATATTTTTCTCCTGTGAAGCCTTACAGTCTCAATTGACTTCCCCACAAATGCATTCAACTCACTTAATGGCTCTAGAATATACAACCAAATTACCGAAAGTCCTTCAGCAGTTCAAAGACCACTGTTTGTTGCCTCTACTGAAAGAATCACAGAACTACAAAGCAATGTGCTAAGCTACCATAACAAAGAAAAGGCGCATGTTCTTCACAAATCAAATTGCAAACATGCATCGAAACAAGCATCGAGTGCAATGCAAGAAGATAACTGAACTACTTTCGGGAAAAGAAAACAACCCTTAAGATACAAGTTTCAAATCAGTAAAAATTGCAAGGCCAATTCCAGCCAGAAAGGTACAGTTCAGCCAAGAAAACAATCCGGAAAATCCAGAATTGAAAACGAAGAGCCTAACCTGGCTGGAGTAGGAGCAATTCTGGATCCGAGATGAGTTAGTTGCAGAGAGAAAAGTGCATCTGAATCAAATCATAAGCGAAAACAAAGTACCGGGTCAGAGATTTATACAGGATAACGTGTTTGATTAATGAAAGACAGCTTCACAAATTAATTAAACAGCCAATAATGAGAACATGAAGTCACATGGCCTCTTGACCTTTATCCATCTAAGAGAGATCCGCAATACTAATATTCAATTTCAAAATCCCAAAAATTAAAAGACGCAAAGACAAAAGTTAAAGTAAAAATGTAAAAAAAGAAGAAAAGAAAAAAAATCATGCTTTCAACTTCTGGGCACCATCTGTTTAACCCCAAATCGTAAAATTTAGCCCAAAAGTGAGGTTCCTATTCCTGTGAGATGCAATTGAGGAGTTGGGATTGCTCAACTTACAAGCAAAGCAAAAAAACCCAACAATAAATTTTCCACCTTTTCAGCAATAAAATAAAGAAAACCATAACTCGATTAAATTTTCGGATTTTTCTTCGCAACTATACAAATTGTGAAGAATGAACAAAGAACACAAAAAAAAAAAAAAAAAAAAAAAAAAAAAAAAAGAAGAAGGAAAGAGCATCGCACCAGATATATAAAAAGGCTTCGCAGAAGGGGATTTGGTAAGAGAAGAGGGATGAATTGGGCGAAGGAATCGAAGCGAGTAAAGGGCGGGAGAGAGAGAGAAGAAGAGCAATCGGTGTTTTTAGATGGTTCGACTCATTTCTACGCTACTCGCTTGTTATTCTCTCTGTCTCTCTCTCTCTCTCTCTTTGTAAATTGAGACCTTTTGGTTTTTTTTTTTTTTTTGGTTACGAAATTGAGGCCATTTTTGAACAGAGAAGAAGAAAAATAAAAAGAAAAAGAGATCGAAGGCCACGCGAAGGTTGGGAGCGTGGGAGGGACGCTGTGTGTTAGTGGTTTAAGTGGCGTCACGTTGTCACGTGCCAGTTATTTGTAAAGGCACGTTACGGCGTGGGCTTTCTAACTAATTTCACATGCCTAACTATCGCCATGACTCTATGACTCTATGAGCAGCGCAGCCTATAAAATCCACCAGAAACTTCGTGTTCAAGGTTTGATCAAATCTTCCATTTACGCAATTTTATATTAATAAATTACACATAAATTATTGACAACAAATGACTGCAAAAATACATCATTAAAGATTGAACTAGCATGGCCCACTTATTCTGTGTGTGAAAAGAAATTAAAAGTAGTGAAAAAGCTTTTCATATAACTAATCAGTTTTCTACTATTTTATAATTTTATTTATTTATTTTCTATTTTGAAATTTACTATATTATCCATATTAATTAATTATATTTCATAGTTTTTTAATATATAAATGTTAAATTGATAAAAGTTGTTTTAGAGAGCAAGCTCTCTTCTCTTAATAATAACTAGACTCCAAACATGCTCTAGGGTGTGGATAATTACGTAGAAAGTTACTCCACAGAATGTGGAGAAAATTGCTGCACATATTTTGTTTTTTATTTTTGATTTTTGATTTTTTTTGTTAAATTTCTTCTGTTTTTCTTTTATTTGTGAATTGATCATTTTGTCTTTCTCAAATATTTCAGTTCAAATGTTTTTTAATATTTGAGGGATATTTTGGTAAAATTTTTCTGTTTTGGCTGACAAACTCTCTTTTCTTAATAATAGTATAGATTAAACATATAAGGATTAAATATTTTTTTAAAAAAAAAACATAAGGACTAAATCTTACAAATAAAAACAATCGGCTCTTCATTGCCATATATCATGAGTTAATTTACTATTTTACCCTTAATTATTTCTTTTGACCTTTTTTTATGTTACTTTTTTTTCCTGAGAATAATCTATTTATGTTACTTTTCAAAAACCAAAAAAAAAAAACTCTTCCTTTTACACGTTGCTAAGAGAGAGAATCTCCCTTTCAAAAAAAAAAAAAAAAAGAGAATCTCATAGCTTTTCGTCAAGCTTCTTTTTCTTCTTTATTGCTAAACGTGTCTTTGGTTCAATAGTAGCTTCATTTGCAGTAGCAGGAGTAGCAACAGTAGCAATATTAGGAGCAGCAACAGTAGTAGTAGTAGTAGCAGGAGCAGGAGTGGAAGCAGGTGCAGGTGTAACAGCAGGAGTAATAGCAGTAGCAGGAGCAATTAGATCTGTCAATCCATGAATGACAGATCAACTCAATTTGAACACTTGCAGATCATATCATTGACAGTAGCCACTCATGTCATTGAACCAAATTACAGATCATATCATTGAACAATAGCATAACAGTAGCATATCATTGACTTAAAATATAAACTTTATAGTAGCATATCAATTCAATTTGAATAGTAGTAGCAGATCAATAATAGCTTTTATCATGGTTAGAAAGACTGAAACTTTCTACCATTTGCATAGAGCAAAAGTGAGATGTTAAATAAGACTGCAAAGAAGTTGACGATGATTTACAAGACACTTGAGGGTCATTTTCAAGTAGTTATGTGGTACTAGTACTTAAAAAGTTTACTTATTGAATCCGGATAACATAACTGTTCAAATTGGTTTGGTTTGAACCTCAAACTAGTAGCAAAATCAAAACAAACCAATCTTGTTTTACAGTAGCTATGAGAAAAGTCTCAAAGGGTTGGGTGAAAATTTAATAAGCTTGCTATATGGTTTTGCAGTACTAATGTACTAAAGGTGTCATTTCTTCATATTGTCCCTCTCAGTGGTTTCATCTTAGAACAATATTGATTCTGCTAGATATTTTGAAATTATTGGAGTAGATTATATATGGTAGACTACGAAGTTTAATGTTGAACCTAGTATATGTGTACTATGTCATGTTCTTAATGATCTATATGATTTGTGGCTTGGGCTAAGCCAGCACAGATCAAATCATATTATGTATGCAATGCACCTTAATTAGATATATAGTACCTATGATACGGTTCTTAATTAAACACATCTGCTTGTTTGAACTTTATTTACCTACCTTGATCACATTCACATGGTTTCACCTTCTATATATACCATATCCTAGCTTCTTTGTTTGATTAACTGACTATTTTTTGAGCTATTCCAATCTGTTTCTATTCAATCCCCTCTTTTAGAATAATACTCTTCACTCTTCAAAGTTTCCTAGATTCATCTTCATGCTACTATGTTAACAAAAACAGTTAAAAACTATTTCAATAATCAATTAACAAAAAATTTCCTGCTCAGTTTATAATCTTAAATTACTCAAATGATGTATATCGATCCCTATGGTTCTCTATTAACTCCAAAACATTCGTATGAAGTTGTTCCTATATTTTCAAAGTTCTGTATCTTTGGACAAGGACGTTGACTACAAGCTAATGAAATTAATGCTTCAGCAGTTCAACCCAAGATGCCATAATAGACTTTTTCAAAAAAAAAAAAAATATATATATATATAAAAATAAAAAAATCAAATCCTCAAAGGAATGTAAATGACATAAAGCATTTCAACGTTGGCACAATAACTGATGAACATATCTTTTGTCAAATTTGTGCAGAGAAATATCTGAATTCTAAATAACAGTTATTATTAAGGAAAGGAATCAGAGCTGATACTCTAGGATATGATTGAATAGCGGTAAAGATATGTATAGTTAGTTTCTGATACTTTACTATAGTTATCCCTACTTTCACGTAGGAGAGATTAGCATAGAGTTGTATATAAATTTGTAATACACTCTGATTCAATCATAATATTGGAAACATATTCATCTCCAAATTCTTTATGGTATTAGAGCCTTAATGCTTCTGAGGACCTAGAAACCCTACCAATCCAACAAACGCACTTACAACCTTTACCTCATGGCCGGAGACGAAGAGAAGGCTGTCGTTCAAAAGCCTCTCGATCAACAGACCTCCAAGAATGCTGCACCATGGGAGAATTCCAACCATCTGCTATTTTTCCACCACTCAGACCAGCCACGCGCCATGCTTGTTGCACATGCTTTGTTGGAAGACAACTATACTACATGGGAACAATCGATGCTTATGGCACTAACAATCAAGAGTAAGAAGGGCTTTGTTGATGGGACTCTGGCGAAACCAACTCATAATCCTTCCGAGTAATTGCAGTGGGAGAGACTTTAGTGAAAACGTGGCTGCTGGAACCTGGGAGCCATGTCGAAAGACATCTCCAATAATGTGATACACTGTAAAGATGCACGAAGCATGTGGCTAGAGTTGATTGAGAGGTTTTCATAGGTAATCACAGTTGCGTTATTTCAAGTTAAGAGCGCTATTCATGGTTGTGAGCAAGGAGGTACATCGGTGACTTCATTCTTCACCAAACTGAAGGCATTATGGGATGAGAAAGACTCTCTTTGCTCTTTCCCTCCTTGTAGCTATGATGCCGCTCCAGAAGTCAAGTCTTTCATCGAAGCTCAGAAGACAATGAAGTTTTTGATGGGATTGAATGAAGGATTAGCACAAATCAGGAGCAATATCATCAGTCTTGATCCTTTACCAACATTGAACTAGGCATATGCCATGGTGCTTCGTCAAGAGAAACAAAGTGGAAGCAACTGCAGGCAAGAGTGGATAGATGACAGAAGCTTCTGCTTTTGCGGTCAAGAAGCCAGAAAAGTTTGAGAAACAAGAGAAGAGTGCTCAATCCTTTTCTCGTGATTCACAGTTCATGGGAGGAGAGAATAAGTATTGTGAGAAGTGTAATATAACAAATCATTACACAAGGAATTGTAGGGCACATCTCAAGTGCACCTACTGTGACGACAATGGTCACACCTACAACTATTGCAGAAGAAGGAAGAGAATGATGGGAGAAGGATCAAGCAATTCAAAAGCCAACCATGTTGGTACCATGAGTGAAGGAAAGGAGGATGCAGTGAACTTTCCATTCTCCAAAACAAAGTGCAATAAGATGCAGGGGCTGCTGAACCGTATACAAGCAGCATGGAACAAGGTGAAAGATGGAAATCAATTGTTAGGGATGCTGAATACCAACAAACCATCCACGACCAACTTTGTGGGTAACGTACCAAACCTTAAAGAAATTTCAGGTAAAATTTGTGCACTTTATCATGATAACAAGGATGTAGTATGGATTTTGGATAGCAGGGCTAGCGACCACATTGTATGCAGTGCAACCTTTCTTTCTTCGTGTTATCCTGTGCACAATAGGACTGTGAGATTACCAGATCGACAGAGACTTCCAGTGTCTCACATTGGGAGAATGACTTTTTCATCTCATTTCATCCTTCATAATGTTCTATGTGTTCCCACATTCTACCTGAACCTCATTTCAATAAGCAAGCTTGCTTTGGATTCATTTTACATTTCCATATTTCTCAAGCATGTTTGTTTCATTCAGGACCTGCGTTCGGGGAGGATGATTGGGACGGGAGTTGAGAGTGAGGGACTATACTGCCTCAACATGCCTAAGGAAGGAACGTGCAATGCGGTGAGAAGCAAAATCGATGACTTATGGCATTGGAGGCTAGGGCACCCGTCAAGCAAAGTATCTCCATTTTCCCCTCTCTTGCGCAATAAGTCATGTGACACAAGTCATTGTTCTATTTGTCCATTGGCCAAACAAACTCGAAAGCCATTTTCTTTAAGTACTTCTATGAGTAATCGTTGTTTCGAATTAATTGATCCATGTTGACATATGGGGAGGATACCATGTTCCATCCATTTCAGGAGCACAATATTTCCTTACTATCGTAGATGATTTTTCTCGTTTCACTTGGATTTATCTCATGAACAATAAGTCTGAAGCATGAAAACTTCTTATGCAATTCATCATACTTGTTGAAAATCAGTTTGATAGTAGGGTTAAGACAGTCCGCAGTGACAATGGCCCTGAGTTCAAGTGTTCTCAATTTTATTCCTCGAAAGGTATCTTGCATCAAACTAGCTACATCAATACACCATAACAGAATAGCATAGCTGAGCGCAAGCATAGACATTTGCTAGATATGGCTCGTGCACTCTTGTTTCAATCTCACTTGACAAAACCTTTTTGGGGTGATGCAATACTTTCCGCTACATATTTGATCAACCGAACACCAACACCTCTTTTGCAAAGCAAAACACCTTTTGAAATGCTCTTCAACAAAGTTCCAAACTACTCCCATTTCTGAGTTTTTGGATGTAAATGTTTTGTCTCAGAGACTCATCCCTTATGCCCTACAAAGTTTGATCCTCGTTCTTCTGAGTGTGTGTTCTTAGGCTATCCAAACAGACAAAAGGGCTACAAGGTATATCGTTTACATGATGAAAATATTTTGGTCTCTAGAGACGTAGTGTTCTTTGAAACTGAATTTCCTTTTCAAAATAGGGTTTCTTTGAGTCCTAACTCCACACCACCACAAAACACGTTGTTTCCTACCCCAACTCTATCTTCTCATATCAAAGATGATCATGTGAGTGCACCAAATCTCTTTGACTCTACCCTATCTTCTAATCCGTCGCCAAATCTCTCGGATTCTACCACATCTCCTAATTCCGGCTCATCAGCTATCGAGATATTCCCTTCATCAATTATACCACCACCAAATCCGGACATTCATCCTCCATATACCATTCCTATTCCAGCCTCTACTTCCCAACCTTTGCTATGACGTTCCACACGTGCAACAAAGCCTCCTGCTGCATTGCAAGACTTCCAAGTTGAGATGGCCCTGCCTTCATGCTCTGCGTCTTCATCTTCCACGAGCAATGCAGTGTCAGGTACGCCATACTCTATCTTTGAGGTTCTTTCATATGACATTACTGACATTTATAAGCATTTGCTTTCTTTAGCTTTATATATTAGTTGTTGTAACTTGACTAAGCTTGTTTTAAGTTTTGAAGTCTATGCAATTTCATCAGCACACTTTAATAGTTGCTTCATTGATTTTTGTTAATCTTGTTATTGATTAAGTACTGATGGTCCAAGTGGGAGAATGTAAGAATTATTTTGTGAACGAACTCATCATTATTTACATGAAGTAATTACACTAACAAGTTAATGACTTAAAAATGAAGTGGCTGAGATTGCTTAGAGATTCTAATCCTATTATAATATGGATATTATATGTATATCTATATTCGAGTAATGTATATTGATACATTATATAGAAAAGTAATTGTTTAGTATTAGGATTACTTTTATGGGAAGAACCATAATATCAACCTCTATATAAGTCTAGGTCCCTGCATTCTCTAGACAACAAGTTCTACAGTTACTAGCCCCATTGAGAGATTACTCAGACTTAGAGACCTGTAGAAGACTAAGACCTGCACTAATGACATTCAACTCCTTCTCCACATCAGGTATGTGCCTTGTCCTTATGTTAACATTGTAATACCCCATAAATTCGTTATTAATTTCTGGTAATTTTTCAAAAATTATTAACTTGGTTGCTAGTACAATTACGTGGTTCAGGGGTGAAGTGAGTGTATTTTGGACGAATAATTACTCAAAACGTTTTGTTTTCGAGGGGTCAGGGGTTGACTCTTTATTCATTGATTTTCTCCAAAAACTTTATTCACGAAACTCATAGAGTGCATTGATATGAGTTTGTAGACATGCAGAATGCGAAATCGGAGTTTGTATGAAAAAGTTATGGTTAATAGAATTTTCAATTTTGAAAATTTACTATAATTATAGATTTTTCAGAAATTAATTCCATAATTTCATAATTCCCGTTTTCGAAAACCGTAAAACCTAAACTCTCTTTGTTTTATGGTTGACCCCGACCCAAACTCGACATTCCGACCCTACTGTCTCTTTGCCGTCTGGCAACGCCACCACCACAAACTTGTTCGTCTCCTTCTCGCCATCCATGCCATTGGCCTCCTTTCCGTCGAATCTCACTGAAAATTGGAGATCAAAACCCGAAACTCGGAGGTGACAATCTTACTTCATGCCAGCCATTCCGGTAGCGGCTAAGCTCTATACTTACCCTATTTTGAAGCTCTCCTCCTCCCGATCACATCAATGCAAGCCTTGTAACTCGAATCAAAGTGTGGAGCTCGGAATCCCAATTTGAAATTCTTGGCTTTAGGCGGCGATATAGGCTAATTCTACCTTAGCTCTAGGTATGAAAGTTGCTTTACTTGTTGTACTCTACATTCCAAACGGTTGGATTAAGCTAGTTTGATAGTTGTTTCGCGTCACATGGAGCCCATGTGTAGCCACCCACTGGCGGCGGCGCGTCCAACGAGTTTTTGGAGTTCTGTTTCACGATTATCTTCTACTCGTAGATATGAGCATGTTGATATATCATGGGTTTATGTTATGATCATTTGAAGCATGTTAGGTTTAACGTCATTTCGATTTATCGGTTTGAGATCCGTGAGAACTCGACCTTTGGATCGTCGTATAATTTTGAGAAATTGATCCTAGAAGTGTTCTGTAGACCTTAGGAGGTCTCAGATGAAGTTTTTCTCAAGTGAAAGAATCTTTGGTTAGAGCACCCACTATCTAAGATTGAGGTCATGGGTTTGAGTCACCATGAGGATATGAGTGAAATCATTTGATCCTCTTTATATTGAAATTTAAAAAAAAAAAAAAAAGAATCTTTGGTTTCACTCGGTTAATATGGTTTTTGAATCTGGCTTATATATACTTGTGTTTAAGTTTTATACAAGTGTTGACCAAGTGTTGCTATGGTCCTTAGTTAATTTTGATACTAAAGTGAGAAATCAAAGCCTTGTATTCAATAAATCCCCTACCTATTGGGTAGGTCGTGAGCTTGGCGGCGATGTTGGTTCCCTTGCCTCCTGTGTTGATAGGTCGAAGGCAGGGATTCTTTGTTTGCCCCAGGTGCATGCCACGTCATTGTTTTTAATGGTGCCGTCAAGGAAGGTTGGGGGAAGTATCATGTTTGTGCAAAAATTTGAGTTCAGGTATCACAATGATAATATTGTGAGTGTGGGTGTACCAAATTGGCCTTAGCACCAACGTTCAGGACTGAGTGTGGGTGATTACGTTTCTCATTTAAAAAAAGGGGCTGTGACCACTTACCCAATTTTTGGCTAAAAATTGCCCACTTACTCCACCAAGAGTTTTTTAACCCCATTTACCCAATCTAACAGTGTTTGACAGTATTGCCCTCATTTTAATTAACAAATTAAACTCATATCTCTCTCTCTCCTCCCCCTCATCGATTTCTCTTTCTCTTTCTCTAACCTCGTCTCAGGCTCTTTCTCTCTCTCTCTCTCTGAGCCACCACGCCCACCACTCCACCGTCGATGTCGGCCTCCACCGTCGCCGCTCCGTCCCACCGTCGGACCACCAGAGGATGACGCCATCTAACTCCACGATCCCAACCCCTCTGAGCTTCGCCGGTTTTGTTCGTCAGATGTCCAGGAAGCTCCGAAGCTCCACGCCGGAATCGGGTCTGGGCTTCCCTTGCAAGTCTCGGACGATGTCAAAACTGTGGTCTATTGGGGGGTAATAGACATATTATTGCCCCCTACTAATTTCTTAACTGTGGTTAATTAATCACTGAAATTAGAGTTTTGATAAGTCTTATGTTGTTTTGAGTTTATTAAAGTACAATAATCTTTCAATGATAGTTAAGTGAAGGGTTCTGACTTAAAACAAAGACATTATTTGGGGGCAGTAATGTGTCTACTGCCCCCCACTAAACCATTAAAACTTGCACCAGTTAAGTGAAGGGTTTTGACTTCGTATGAAGACATTATTTGGGGGCAGTAATGTGTCTACTGCCCCCCACTAAACCATTAAAACTTGCACCAGTTTCAAGGATTTACAGTGTATTGCACTTTATCACAAACAAATCAACAAGAGATGATTACTATCTCCTAAGTAAGACATTATTGGGTGGCACTAATGTATCTACTGCCCCCCAATAGACCATCAAACATTACATCGCTTCCTATGTTTAACAGATTATAGAAGTTATTCACACTCAAAACAACAGATAATGTCTAAAAACCCACATTTTGAGGGTCAATATTATGTCTACTGCCCCCCACTAGACTGACACAAACCACACAATTTTTTTCATTTATCGACTACTGCAATTTAACACTACATTTACTTTGGAATAGCAGTTTTCAGTCCGTCAATAAATAAAGCAGTCATCATTGGCCCCCAATACAAAGTCTACTGGGGGGCACTAATGTAATAACTTTTATGGTTATGACTGCACAATAGCAGATAGCAGTTTTCAGTCCGTCGTCGATTCCTTCAGAAGGTCAACCCCGGCCTCGCCGAGCTTCTAAGCGACGAGGACCGTTGGCTTGGCGTCGAGCCTGGCCGCGGAGAGCACGACGATGAGTTTCGGCGCCGCGATGGCAAGAGCAGGCGTCGTGGGCGACCTGCTGGAGGGATGGAGGGAGGGAGAGAGAAATCCGACGTCGTTTGGAGAGAGAGAGAGAGAGAGAGAGAGAGAGAGAGAGAGAGAGAGAGAGAGAGAGAGAGAGAGAGAGAGAGAGAGAGAGAGAGAGAGAGAGAGAGAGAGCAAAAAAGTCCCAAAAATAAATAAAAGAAGAAAAAAAAGAATTAATTGGGTAAAGGGGAAATAATCCCTCAGAGTGTTTTGGGTAAACGGAGTTAAAAAACAGTTAGTGGAGCAAGTAGACAAATTTTAAGCTTAAATTGAGTAAATGAGCATTTTTTCTAAAAAAAAGATGAGGATGACGCATTACTGACCCGATTAAAACCCGATTTTACTTTGGGCCTGCGGGGCCGTTTTCTATTTTCAGATCCCGCTCTCAGAATATAACTTTCCCGCCCAGACGATATGAAGGAGTCGAAGGAAAGCTCACAGCGACACAACCTTGTCCGTTTTGGATGGAACCGCCGCCGGACGAGTTCATGGCCGATGGGTCCGACTCCAGAAAGCCGAGGCTGTTCATCAGGGAAATGGTTTTGAGGAACTTCAAGTCTTATGCCGGGGAACAGCGCGTTGGTCCTTTCCACAAGGTTAGGGTTTTACAATTCTCTTCAAACACTCGTGTTAATTTTGCAATATATTGTAATTTAGAAGAGTTGAATGTGTTTATTTACTTGTTTTTGGCTCTGGATTGGATTCAGAGCTTTTCTGCTGTTGTTGGACCTAATGGGAGTGGGAAGAGCAACGTTATAGATGCAATGCTCTTTGTATTCGGAAAACGAGCTAAGCAGGTATATCAGCGTCGATTTTCATTTTCATTTTCATTTCAATTTTGTTTTTATGTTCCTAAAACCTAATTGTGCAATGTAATTGTCTAGATGCGACTTAACAGAGTTTCGGAGCTCATTCATAACTCCCCTAATTGCCAGAATATAGATAGTGCTGGAGTTTCTGTTCATTTCCAGGAGATCATGGATTTGGTAATTTTAACCTTTTCACTTTTGCTTCTTCTTTCTTTGTGCTATCTGTAATGAATAAATTTAGTTGTGATCAAATTTAAGAACCCGTTAGGTGGGAGGCTGTTTACAAAATCGATCAGTTTCATGATTTTTTGTTTGAAATCGTTATGATCAGGATGATGGGACGTTTGAAGCTGTTCCAGGAAGTGATTTTGTAATCACTAGGGTAGCGTATCGGGATAACTCCTCCAAGTATTACATCAATGATCGTTCAAGCAATTTCACTGAAGTTACCAAGAATCTGAAAGGGAAAGGAGTTGACCTGGACAACAATCGCTTCTTGATTCTTCAGGTTTGATATTTGACATGCAGTTCATCAAGTTTGATTCAGATTGTCTCGCCATATTAACAGTTTCCTTCTGGTTACTCATCAGGGTGAAGTTGAGCAGATCTCACTCATGAAGCCAAAAGCTCAAGGATCTCAGGATGAAGGCTTCCTCGAGTACCTTGAGGACATTATCGGGACCAGCAAATATGCCCAAAAAATTGATGAATCTTATCAAGAGTATGCTCTAGTTCATTGAAAAGCTTACATGTTAATCCTGCTCATCTGCACCATACTCTACTTTCAATCATGCTTCTCTGCTGCCTAGTCTAGGGAATGAAACAGTAAAGGAAACGAATAGAAACCAGTCTCACATGAAAAAGAAAAATCTGTTCCAAATTTTTTTTTTTGGCATGCATTAAAGGAAAAATCTCACATGTATGACTGTTTTACAGAAAAGATGAATGCTTATTGCTCTTTAGCATCAAATAGTATGTTGATGGTAAACATACTCATGCTAAAGTTACCTGACTTGAGAGAACTTAACCACTTGCATTTCATTCCTTTTCCAAAACATAACTTTATGATCTCTGGTTACCGGAGAATGTAAACTTTGCTGCGCCATAGTTACTCAGAGGACATACATACAGCGGTTCTTGATATTGAATTCCCATTTTCCTAATTAGTCTGCATGATTGTTTTCATTGATCTCATAGGCTAGAGTCCCTCAATGAGAAAAGATCCGGTGTCGTGCAAATGGTTAAGCTGGCAGAGAAAGAAAGAGATGGCTTGGAGGTACATACAGTTGCACGTGGGTAGATTTACAGCTCCTTATACATTCCATTGGTCTTGTTTTGATAAATGTCATGGCTCATGAAACAGGATGGGAAGAATGAAGCGGAAACTTACATGCTGAAAGAGTTGTCACTTCTAAAGTGGCAAGAGAAAGCCACAAAACTGGCTCATGAAGATACCTCTGCCAAAATGCTTGATCTACAGGAAAATATAACCAGCTTAGAAGAAAATCTGAACAACGATAGGTAAACTCTGTGATGCTAGTATGGAGTTGGTACAAAACTTGTTTCCAATCACAATATTGGTTAACGTTTCAGGGAGAAGATCCAGGAGCGTAATAATGCACTGAAGGAGCTTGAATCTACGTACGATAAGGATATGAAACAACAAGAGGTTTGGTTTTCATGGATTTGTTGTTGTCAGAAACCATGTATGTCAATTCAATTGTCAAGACATACTAAACTCTGTCTTCTCATTTGAATGAACCAGGAATTATATATCGCCCTCAACAGATATAAGGATGAATTTAAGCATCTTGAAAAGGAGCGTGCAAAATATCTGGTGAATCTGCAATATGTGGAGCAGAAGATCAAGAAACTCGATGAAAAACTTGAAAAGGTAACGGAATACATTCTTTACTTGAAGTCAAGACAGATACAAATCATAACATTTCTCTTCAACTGCAGGATTCATTAAAGATTGGTGACAGAGAGAGGGACTGTGAGAACTCGATTAGTCAGATCCCAGAACTTGAGAAAAGTATTCGCCAACTGCAAAAACTCTTGTTGGATGAAGAAAAAGTCCTGGAGGAAATTATTGAGGATTCCAAAGGTTCTCTCTTTGCAATTCCTATTACTATTATTGTCATTGATTTTTTTATTTTCTTTATTTTGCAATTTCAATTGAATTTAGGATTTTGTGTTTTTTTACACTTTTACCCTAGTTTCAAATTTCTTTGATTGTATCACGACTCGCTTGGTTTGATTTTTGAAGGCTAGCATAAGTTACTTTTAAACTTTGTCGAGATCTAAAAGTTACTGTCTATGGGTTTTGTTTTGCATCTCTATGGTTTAATGGCAAAGAACCAGGGCATGACTCCTGCTTGCTTAATTGATGTAGATGCTTATGTGTTTTTGCCAATATCTGTTATATAATGTTTCATCTTTGGTTGTGGAACTATGCTAACTTTTTAAAAGTTAGTAAAACTTTCAACATTGTCGATATCAAGTCTTCTTTGCATGGTGCCAGCTTTCTAATATGCTACGTGCTTTCCTCCTCTTGCATGCAGGGGATACAGAAACATATTGCTGTGAGCTTACAACAGTTCGTTCCAGATTAGAACCTTGGGAAAAACAACCGATTGAGCACCGGAAGAAATTTGATGTTGCATATACTGAACGCAAGCTTTTGGATGAAAAGGTGAGATTGCTATATTAGTGTGGAGATTGTTTCAATTATAACCTTCTGTGCATCTCTAGGTATGCTAAGTGTCTCTTCACTTTTAAAGATTATTTCAAATGACAATCTTCTTGTGTCTAAAATCTAAGAGAGCTCTTTTTGTATCGCTCCTTGGATTGAAGAACTTGTACATTTTGGGTTGAGAAGGATTTCAAGTATATTGCTCAAGGAAATTGTTAATTGTTTCAGCATCAAGCTGGTCGTGCAGCTTTTGAAGACGCTCGAAAGCAGATGGATGATATATGGGGACTGATACAAACAAAAACTGCAGACATTACAAAAATTCGGAATGAGCTAGAAAAGAGCAAGTTCGAAAGGACGGAATACCGTAAAGCCGAACAGGTTTGTATTTTTATTTTTTTCATAATTGAATTTTCACTAGCTCTTTCTTTTGATTATTACTTTGCACAAAGGCATGCAGTAAGAAAAGGTAATCTTGCAGGAATACATCAAAGAACAAGAAGCTCTCATACCTTGTGAACAAGCTGCAAGACAGAAGGTTGCAGAACTCAAGCATCTTCTGGATTCTGAAAAGAGTAGGGGAAGACTTTTAAAAGCAATTTTACATGCTAAGTTGTCCAACCGGATACCGGGAATACATGGCCGACTGGGCGATTTAGGTGCTATTGATGGTGAGTGTTCTTATCTTAGATTCTAGTTTAGTTACTGATGACTTTGCTCTGTTCAGGTTTCAAAAGTTACATTTGACTTCTGCTTATATACATCTGGGTTATCATTCCTACTGTTATCGACAAATAGTTAAATATGTGGAAGTTTAGATCTGTGCATAATGCTCTGTGAAATATCTGCTGTCTCTTAGATCCATGGTTCATGTGCTTGTGATGTTTAATGTTTAACACAACAATAGTTTATATTTCTTTCGTAATCTGTTATTCATTGCTTTCCATAGGCACATTATTTAGTTTTTCTGGAATTAACTCTTTTGGCAAATAACATTGTCTTTGCAGAGCAATATGATGTTGCCATATCAACGGCTTGCCCTGGACTTGACAATATTGTGGTGGAAACAACTGATGGAGCAATAGCTTGTGTTGAGCTACTCCGAAGGGAGAATCTTGGTGTTGCTAATTTCATGATAATGGTACGAGTCCCATGTTACAGTTTTGTGCAAAATCCTAGATCCTGCAATTCAGTAACTTCTAAGCACTTAAAATAGCTTTTGCATGGGAGGTGGTTTTTGGCCTGATGCCCAGATTCATTACAACAGAAATATTTCAGATGTCTTAGGCTAGCTTTTCCAACATGCACCAAAGAGAAACACAAAGCGAGTTGCCACATACAAAAGTCTTTGGACTGGATACTTACTGAAGATGCTACCAGAGTTGCATATCATCATTTAGATCGAGGAAAATTATAGTTGTTTCAAAACATTCTAGATTTGTGTTATACAGTATTGGTTGTATGCACTGCTTGGAGTTTTATTCGTGAGTAGTGGAACTCTGACTTCATATACATTTAATAACTCAGGAAAAGATCACTGATCGTTTACCAGTGAGGAAGGAGAATGTAAGAACTCCAGAAGGAGTTCCACACCTTTTCGATCTAGTTAGGGTTGAGGACCAGAGAATGAAAGTTGCTTTCTTTAAAGCATTGAAGAATACCGTTGTAGCTAAAGATCTAGATCAGGTATGTTTCGACTTCCACATGTATTGATCTTATGGTATCCGTTTAGTTGAGCATAACTTCAGAACCAAAGGGCTCCATTTTTAACTTTAATTTAATTTAGTGTAATTGAGTTTATTCTGACTTTCCAAAGTCTTGGTTTGGATTGCTCAGATGGTACTTATATACTGCCATTTAATTACTCTGTTAAGTCTGAAAAGTTTGTTTTGTTATTTTATATTTTGCATAATTTGATTCCACAACAAACATGAAAATTGCAGCCATTTGGCTGAAGTAGTGTTTAGCATATACTAAGATGGGTGGCTTATGTCTTGGGGCCATTTTAGCTCTGTAATATGGTCCATACTTTATGTGAACATTCATACAGTTTAAACGCAGACAGGGAGGTTTCAATTTTTCAGTGCATTGATTTCTTACAATGTCAAGTAGTTTTGAACTTCTTCTGGAACTAGTTATTGATCCCCCTTTTCTGGCACAAATAGAATCAGCAATTTACATGGATGTTTTTTCCAATTTTAGGCAGCACGTATTGCATATGGAGGAAACCCCAGATTTCGAGCGGTAACACTTGATGGTGCACTATTTGAAATATCTGGTACAATGACTGGTGGTGGAAGTAAGCCATGTGGTGGTAAGATTGGCCGATCTATATGTACTACTGTAGTGTCAGAAGAAGCTGTTACAGATGCCAGCAGGGAGCTTGCCAGCATGACAGATAAATTAAACCATATCCGCCAACATATTGCTGACGCAGCAAAGAGATATCAAGCCTCTGAAGATGCAATTGCACACTGGGAGTTGGAATTAGCTAAAAGCCAGAAAGAGGTAATTCTGGATTGTTGAACCTTGTGTATATTTGAGAAGCTATATTAATACAAATTTTTGTTTGAACAGATTGACAGTTTGAGTTCACAACATAGTTATCTTGAAATGCAAATTGGTTCCTTGGAGGCTGCATCACAGCCGAAGAAGGATGAGGTTGATCAGCTAAGAAAACTCGATAGTATCATTTCTGCTGAAGGAAATAAGATCGACGAACTCATCCAAGGATCTAAGCAGCTTAAGGAAAAGGTGAGGAACTCATTTATCAGTTTTGTCCTTGCATGTAGCGGCCTCATCATGTTGAGTAACTAAACAACCAAATACGTGCACATGTAAAGCTAGTTTCTACATAGTGATTTAATTCTATGAGTCAGGAATGACTGGAACTAGAATACAATGTAACACAAATGTTCAATTTTTTTCGAGTGCTTGACCATTACTGCTTCTCTCTTATTTTAGGTCCTGGAGCTTCAGCATAACATAGAAAATGCTGGTGGTGAAAGTTTAAAAGTACAGAAGTCAAAGGTCAATAAGATTAAGTCTGTAAGTATCTGCATCACTATGAACTATCCTAGCTATGGAGTGTCTATCCTAATTCATCCCAATCAATTGTCAGGATATTGATGAAAAGAACACTGAACTCAACCGCCACAAAGTCCAAATTGAGACTGGCCAGCAAACTATAAAGGAGTTGAGAAAAGTGATTCAAGATTCAAAGAAGAAGTATGAACGACATAAAAAGGAGAACGAAACGTTATGTGCCAATTTCAAAGAAAAGGAAGAGAAGGCATCTCTAGTTCAAGAGAACTACGAGGAAACACAGAAGGTTCACTTTTCTTATTAGCTTGTTTTATTTGAAACTTGTGTGGCTGATTGATGACAATATGGATTTTTTAGATGAATAAAAATCTGACATATCATATTTCTGGTCTTGTGCAGCTGATTGATGAACATAAAGCTGTGTTGGATAAAGCAAAATCTGAGTATTGCAATATGAAAAAGACTGTGTACGAATTGCGGGCATGGAAGGTACTCTAATGAAAAATTGCATATAGATTCCATAAATCATTCTATCTGACCACAGTTGATACGATTTTGACATGCCAGAGGTGGTAACTATGCCATAATAGTACTTTGAGTATGATCTGCAGTGCAGTGAGCAGAACCATAGAATTAGTAAGTGGCACTTAGTACTAACTGGTACTATTCGCCGTTTGCTTCTTCGTCGATCATGATCACTATGTGTGGCATAGTATCGATCTAATACTTAGAAGTATGCTGTTATCGTTTTTTTGTGTGTGTGTATTATTATTTTTTTCTTCTTAATAATCTATTTATGCTGACCGGATCTTTTCTCCAATTAACATGATGAAAATTTCCTTGCTGAATGTCACAGGATAAAGCTGAGTTTGAACTAGAAGCTATGAAGAAGAAATACAAGGATCTGAAATTTGAGTGGAAGGCTTACAAGGACAAGCTTGATAAGTTGCAAACTGCCCTTATAAAGCATATGGATCAGTAAGTGGATCTGAGGAAATACTTATTCAGAATGCTTTATTCATGATTTTAAAATTATTAATACTACATTATGTTTGCAGAATTCAGAAAGATTTAGTGGAATCTGAAAAGGTTCAAGCAACCTTGGCAGATGAACATCTTAATAGTTGTTGCGACCTTCAAAGGGCCATTGAAACGGCAGCACTTCTAGAAGCACAAATGAAAGAGATGAATCCAAATCTTGATTCAATCTCAGAGTATGTGCTGTCGTTATTTTCAGTGGAAAATTAAGCTGATTTGGTTTATATGATGCAAAGCTGTTCTAATTGCTTAAATTTGATAGGTACCAGAGAAAGATCTCATTGTATAACGAAAGAGTGGAGGATCTGAGTATTATCACAAAACAGCGTGATGACATAAAGAGGCAGTATGATGAATTGAGAAGGAAGAGGCATGTCACATTTTTGTTTATATTTTATGGTTGCATGCTCTGTAATATTTGAAGTAATAACTCGTCTGAAATTAATATGATTTGTCTAGGTTGGATGACTTCATGGGAGGATTTAATGCAATATCTTTGAAGTTAAAAGAAATGTATCAGGTCTCCCTCTCTCTCTCTCTCTCTCTCTCTCTCTCTCTCACACACACACAGAGGTGTGTGTGTGTGTGTGTATACACACGTATGTATCTTTATTTCGGTCCTCTGGTCTTCAATTGAGCATGTTGAACAGTTTGAAACTTTGAATTAGCATAGGGGTCACATTCCCTCTGGTAAGCAGTAGCAAATGCTCACTTGGGAATGCTTTTGATTGACTTGATTGGGATAAACCTCCATGTTGGTATGTTACTGCTGGTTGCTTTCTTCAGTTTGGTAAGAAAACTGACATTGTTTGTTGCAGGCTTACATTTTCTCACTTTTGTCATATGTGCACGTATAGATGATCACGCTGGGAGGTGACGCAGAACTTGAGCTAGTCGACTCCTTGGATCCTTTCTCTGAAGGTGTTGTCTTCAGCGTTAGACCACCAAAGAAGAGTTGGAAGAATATTTCAAACTTATCTGGTGGTGAAACGGTAACTCTTAGTTGTGCTGACTGGTTGTTTATTGGAATAAAAATTAAACAATGCGCATCTAGACAAGTCATTGAAACTGTTTAATTTCGGTCCTCTTGCATCTTGCAGACATTGAGCTCATTGGCTCTTGTGTTTGCACTGCATCATTACAAGCCTACACCTCTTTATGTGATGGATGAAATTGATGCTGCCTTAGGTACTTTTGAGCTGAATTCCTGTTGTTATCATCTGAATTTATTGTCTGTTTTCATTCTTTTGCGCCAGCACTCATTTCTCTTGATTTCTTTTGGAAATTCAATGTAGACTTTAAGAATGTTTCCATCGTCGGTCATTACGTGAAGGACCAGACAAAGGATGCACAATTCATAATCATAAGGTTGGTTGAATAATGCTTTTAATTTGGTGGTGAATTGTTAATATATGTACCTGGTTCACTGATGCTGAGAAGTGTGTTGAATTCTAATGCAGCCTTAGAAATAACATGTTTGAGTTAGCGGATCGACTTGTGGGGATATACAAAACTCATAATCGCACTAAGAGTATTACCATTGACCCAAGGAGTTTTGTGATCTGCAATGAAGCTGCTCAGGCCTAAAGTTTCACCTGGCGATTAAAATGACGTATGCCTTTTCTGTATGGCGATTAAGGAGACCGTTTCTGTATGGCGATTAAGGAGACTGGGATAAACATTCATATATTTAGTGTAGAGATACAAGATCAGTGAGAGGCCAAACTAGATTGGAAACAAGCCCCTTTAATATGTTCCTTTTTCGTGTAACAATTAGGTGTGATGTATGGCTGTGTGAGAGTGCCAGACTAAAGATCCAACTCTATTTTAAGTGAATGGGATGCCAAGAATTCAACAGTGACATTAAGTAACAGTAGCTAAAAAAGCTAAAAAGCAACAACCTCAGCAAAGAGGGAACATAAAAACAAAGAGAAACTAAGACAAACAACCTATCAGCTATACATCCCAGAGATGGCCCCATTAAGAAGGGAGTCTCCATTCATGAATAATATAGCTGTTAGAAGGAGAAGGATGGATCTTCCAAGACAATAAGCATAACCGTATGGACTCCACAATTGCCTTGAACACAACAGCATAAGGGAGGCTTTCGTTACGGAACTTGCGGTTATTTCTCTCGCGCTAGATAGCATATACTGCAGCTTGCAATGCCAACTTTTTTATTGCAACAGATAAAGATTTACCCTTCCAGTTAGCAGCAGCCCATGGAATGAAATGCTGCCATTAATCCTCTCCTTTCCTCACATCACATTTAGACAAAATTTGAGTCCAAATGCCAAAGGTATAAACACACTCAAAGAAAAGATGGTTGTGAGTCTCATCAGCAGCAAGACAAAAAGCACATTCATGGGCAGCAAAAGGAGAAAAAAGTCTTACACGATCCAGAGTTGGTAACCTTCCTCTAATAGCAAGCCATAAGATGAAGCTCCATCTAGGAACACAACTACCAAACCAGACTAAATGATACCAAGGAACAATAGGCCTAGAAAAACGAAGGGCATTCCATGCAGAGGAAGTTGAATAAACCCCATTCGAAGAAAGAGTCCATCGAACAGAATCACTAACCTCAGAGTTAGGAATGATTTGGGTCAATGAAACACAAATCTCTAGTAACTCATGAGAGAGAGAAGGCCATCTCCAATTATTATTATAGATAACATCACTGACCATGGCAGAGGTAGAGAGAGCAGAATCAGCAATGATATTAGATGACCATCTAAGAGTAAGAGGACCAAGAGGGTGCCAATTATCAAACCACAAAGAAGTATTATGACCATCACCAATGATATTAGCAAAGAAAGATCGACAAAGCTCCCTAATTTTAAGCATTTTTCTCCAATTCCAAGAACACACGGCAGGATGAGGAGCATTCCAGAAAGAATTATTCCTTGGTAAATAAACTTTCACCCAATTGGTCCATAAGTTGGAGAAACCTGAAACAAGATTCCAAATGTGGCGAATCACCAAAGCTTTGTTCCAACAATGTAAATCTTTAATGCCAAGCCCTCCTTCAGATTTAGGGAGGCAAATATCAGACCAAGCAACTTTTGCAGCAGCCTTACCTAAGCAATTACCAGCCCATAAAAAACAACGAAGCCTTTTTTCGATATCCTTGAGAACTTTTTTGGGAAGAATTACATGAGACGCCCAGTACACGTGGATGCTAGATAAAACAGATTGAATAAGTTGCAATCTTCCAGCGAAAGAGAGCACCTTATTCTCCCAACTTTTGATACGAGCCTCTATTCAATCAATCAAGGGAGAGCAGTCCTGCATTCTCAATTTGGTAGTAATTAGAGGAATACCCAAGTAACGAACAGGGCAAGTCCCCACATGGAAGTTCATAATTTGAAGAATAAATTCAATTGAGTTCACATCCACACCAGAAAGAAAGATTTTACTCTTAGAAACACTTGCAGTAAGGCCAGATAAAGATTCAAAATCAGAGAGCGCATCATAGAGAGTAAGAACAGAATTTTCATCACCATTACAGAACATGAGCAGATCATCAGCAAAGCATAAGTGAGATAAATTCAACTGATCACACCTCTAATGATACCGGAAACAAGGCGAGCAATTTATTCTTCAAAGAATACAAAGAGAGAGGGCTTCCATAGCAATAACAAAAAGGTAGGGAGACAAGGGGTCGCCTTGTCTTAAACCCCACTTGCTAGCAAAGAAACCTGCCAGTTCACCATTAACAGCCACAGAAAATCTCAGGGAAGAAATGCAGCTCTTGATCCAACTAATCAAAGTAGGAGGAATATTAAAAGCTTCAAGGGTCGCAAGAATGAAATCCCATTCAAAAGTGTCATAAGCTTTCATAATGTCCACCATAAGAGTGCATCTAGGATGACCAATAGCTTTATGGTAATCACGAAGGAGTTCTTGAGCAAGAAGGATATTGTCTCCAATTCTGCGCCCAGGAATGAAGGCAGATTGGGAAGGCCCAACAATAAGATGAAGAACGCCCTTTAGCTTGTTCGCCAACAACTTGGCAATAATTTTATATAAGGTGTTACAGCAGGATATAGGTCTGAAATCACTCATAGTAGTGGGGTTAGCCACTTTAGGAACAAGAGTAATGATGGTGGAATTTAACTCCTTTAAGAGGAGACCAGAAGAGAAAAATTCCTTAACAGCAGCAACAACATCTTCACCAATAATCGACCAAGCCTTTTGAAAGAAGCAACAGTTAAAACCATCTGGGCCCGGAGCCTTATTAGGATTCATAGAGAAATAGACTGCCTTAATATCATCATACGTGAACTCGTGGCATAGAGAATTTGCAAGATCAAGACTAATAGGACTAAACCCCAATAAATGCAAATTATCCAAAGAGAACCTTGAACGATGAAAACTTTGACCAAGGAGATTCTGAAAGAAGTTTATAGCTTCATCTTTGATCTCAATATCCGAAGAAGCAACAGACCCATCACTGCGATTAATAGAAACAATCCGATTTATGTTTCTATGCATTGTCAAAAAAAAAAAATGATGCACAAATTAAACTAGATCCATCTCTATTTATTAAGTCTGTTTCAGTACCAAATTTGACAGGACCAGCCCCAGATTTCACCCTGAAATCTGAAGTGACCCTGCGGGGCTCACCTTAGAAGAAATTCTACCAAAAATTTGGCAGAACTTCCCCTAAAATGGGCTACCCAAACCTGTACAAAACATTTACACTTAATCAATTCATCCTTATGCTCCTGGAGCCACCCTGCTCCCCAAATCAACATCAGTCTCCAGTTCCCAAAACACACATCTCAACTCGAATAGCATAAATCCCATAGGTAATCAGAGCAATTCTAACAGAAAGGTATAAGAGGAAAACCTAATTCAAAGGCAGATGCGGAAGCCATGTTGTTGACTATGCCTCAACCCGTGTACGCCCGACCTCAACCAATTCGCCTGCAAACTGGGCATTTGAAACCGAAGGGCCCAGGGGAAAGTACATAAAATACGTTAGCGTGAGTGGACAAAAATAAACAATTTTTAAACTAAATGGATTTTATATTTTCCCACATTTATTTCCTTAAAAACTCTCGATGCATGCAACGATTTAGAAAACAAATCACGAGAAGCTCCGCTCAAGAAAAACCGACTAGCCCCGCTAGCTAGTCACAAACAACTGAGAGGAAAGATCGAAACTCCGATACTCAACAGGATAAGACCAGCCCCGCTGGTTACACAGAAATCAGACTAGGCCCCGCTAGTCGAGAAATGAAAGGATATGGGGAAGAGATATCACCATACGGGAAATGGAGCCTCTCAGGCTCTACCTACCCTCAACTGCCACTCACACATAGATTGTGCGAGGAGGAGAACTAATAACCTCAACTTCCACTCACACATAGATTGTGCGAGGAGGAGACCAAATAACCTCGACTGCCACCCACGTGAGGAGGAGAATAAATCACCTCTACTGCCACTCACCAACACAAAGTAGGTGAGGAGGAGAACAAGCTACCTCAACTGCCACTCACCAACACAAAGTCAGTGAGGAGGAGACCTAATAACATAACCCGCGTATGGTGAGGAAAAATCATCGAAAACCAGTAAATCCATGTAGCTTCCCCACATTTCTCACGAGATAGAAACCATGTATTCAACGACGTGACCCCGCACGCCAAGATTACTCTCAATCTCAAAATGGATAAGTGAGAAATAGGAATAAATCGACGGCGTGTCCCACATGCCCATATATTCTCAAATCCGTAACCAAAACCGGAAATTAGTTTAGGTAAATCCCATTTCCAAAAATCTCTCAAAATCTCCAAGAAGCCAACCAAATCCAAAATCCTTAATTAGGCATTCCCGATGCCAAAATTGAAAGTCAATAAACAATTGAGAATATCCAACTCCATTGAAACTCATCTTAAAAATCTTCCAGGAGCTTAACTCGGTGATTAGGGATATGCTTAATTCCAGAAATTTACCTCGGAAATAAGGAATTCATCAAATAATATTATAAATCAAAACCAACCTTTGAAACTCATTATTGAAAGCAAATCCATGATATAATTCGAAATCAATTTCCGAAAATTAATTCATTTCCTCAAAAAGTAATATGAATAATCACTAGAGCATTATTTAAGAAAATAAATGCATGCATCGCTATTTAAAACAAAAGTCCACTCACAGTACTATTCCGACGATCACGCATTTGTGTTCCGTCATCGAGCAATAGCTCGGTACGTCGTCCTGTACACAATTATATTCCGTAAATAATTCTTCAATAATTTAATACAATTCCTAAAATCAATTCCTCATAATTTCACCTCCCAATTCTCCTCGGATTTAGCCCAAATTATACCACTAATACCAATTCGTTAATTTAAAGGTTCCAAGGCAGAACCGTGAGATATCCGATGGTCGGATTCTCGTAATTCGGTAATCAAAACCCTAAACTTCAGAAATTCATAATTAATTCCAAGTTTCTCCAAAAATCACCAAACTTCACATACAAGCTCTGCACAATTTATAGGATTTAATGGGCTAAAAACCGGAATTAAAACACTGTCCTACACGCCTCCATGCGCCACCAACAGTGGCAGCGCGTGGGCCCCACACGCCACCGGCAACCACCTCCGATGGCCACCAAAATTTGGCAGTACCATCTACTCAACAAACCCAACCTCTTTCTCAACTACAACAAGTTCCAATTTTACCTGGAAGAGCTCCAATTTGGCCCGTGAAAAATTTCCAGAAATTCCAAGTTAGAAATTGAAATTGTTAATTCGACCTCTACACTGCAAATTGAAATGAAAGACCTTAGGGGAAATGATCTATGACAAAAACCGAACCTTCGACGCCAATTTGGTGGCCGGAGACTGCCGGAATTGGAAAATATCGGCGTTGACTCAAAACTGCTACAGTGACCGTCTTCTTCTTCTCGTTGCTGCACCTTCCACAGTTCATATAAAGCTACGAAACGAACCCAGAAATGAAGAGAAGGAAGAGAGCTTTCCAACGACATCTTATACCGCAAAATCCGTCGCCGGATGGAGGAGTTATGGCCGGAAGAAGGTGAAGAGGTCGGAGAGGAAGAGAGAATCGGGGAGAGGGCTCGGTAAGTTTCCGAAAATGGAAACTTACCACAGTAACTCGGCTATTTATAGAAAATTACCATGAACAGTAACTTTAGTATTTTGGCCATAACTTTCGCATATGAACTCCGATTTTTACGTACCACATATGCACGCGCTCGGTTTAACGTCCTCTACAACTTTCATGAAGAACATTTTCTCAAATTTTGACCGGAACAAAAAGTCATATTTTAGGGCCACTAAAAGTATCGAAACGACGGTAAAAGTGAAAGTAGTTGTCGTTTACCGTCCAAATGACTAGTAAACGGGTAAGTGAAGATACGGGATGTTACAAAATTAAAATGGCACCCTAATGCAGTCTTGACCCGTAGTGTTTATCTTTTTTAATAGCCAAGTTACATATAGAGTACCTCCCGCTAAGAGTTCATTCTAGCCGAGTATGAGAAACTTAACTTACATGGCAAGAAAGTGAGCCAAAAGTGATTTTGAGGGATGATAAACATCAAGAGGATGGTGGATCAGTCCAAATTGATTATGACCCCTTGGTAGTGTTCGTATACTTGACAACGGATCAATCTGATCCAAATCGGAGATAAAATAAGTATTTATTCCCTCCGTTATTCAAACACAATCTTGATCAAGTTACTACATTGGTAAGTTAATGGGCCATATGGATTTGACTATTTGAGTTGATCTGATAACACAAAGGATCGAATATAACTAAATCAACAGTTGGCTTTTCAAATGCAGTCTCTGATCCATTGACAGTGAATTTTTATTTTTATTTTTTTTATTTGTAACTTTTATTTTGAGATGTTAATTGTAACGTCCTTAATAACGGGTAGGAGTTGTAGGACACTAGGACTAGCAAAATTCCAGAGTTTTAAAACACTTGTGGAACAAAGAAAAAAAGAAGAGAGAAGTGGGAATAGGTCATTATCAGTACTTGCATGCTCATGTGCGTTCTGAGGAAGTCTGAAGCATCGAGTGCAGTGCAGTGTAGAGAATGTTGGGAAAATTAATAGAACGGAAATAATAACTTGTCACACCCCGGACCCGGTGTCGGTGGATTTTAAGCATCTGACCCCGAATCTGAGGTGTGAGTGTTACAAGGCAGAATGTAAATAAAATCTTCCTTCTAGCTAGGCTCTTCATTCTAGGCTCGTCCAACCCACTTCCGCTCGTCAAAACCTAAGTACTTTTCTGCAAGAGGTATTAGAGATGGGTGGGTGAGCAAAACCAAGCGCTCAGTGAGTAGATCATGTAATATACCAGTAAAGCCATGTCATTTTACACACGCTAGAAAGTAGTATAGCGTATACACATCAATGCACATCAATTCATCACATCGCATCATCCCTTCTTATTGATTATCCTTCAATTTAGTGACCACCATGGGCACCCTAATGGCCTTCTCTAGCTCTATACCACCGTGTGACACATCCTTACCTCGGCATAACCAATCAAGAAGTTCTCATGTTCCATGACTAGTCAAACAATGGATCCAGCACATAATATATATAAACTCCGCATTTTTCGCAAATAGACATTCTTCACTTGAAAATAGAGAGATATTTCTTAAATAGATAAAATCATGCTTTTCCTCCATTTTTATAGCAAATAAGAATATTTGAAACATATTACACAAACTCACTCACCTCGATAATACGAATCGCCTCCTAGAATACTGATCGTAAACCGAGCCTTCTAGAAATCACCATTGGATCTAACTCAAACCTCTATGGATAGAAAGAGGACATCAAGACGAATCCGTAGCTTTTCGCGGATCCTAAATTGGAGTTACGGATCAAAAGTTATGATCCGCCGAAGTTTTAGAGAGAGAAAGCTAGAGAGAGAAACAAAGTAGAGAGAGAGATCCTCTCGGCAAAATGGGAATATGTACTGGAGATGGGGCTGGTCCCTATTTATAGGAAAAGAGAACCAATGGAAATGAGCCAAATGTCTAACTCTTAATAAACCACCAAGAAGCTTGTGACACTTGTCAAGCTTCCATCACCTTTCTTCTTTCCACTTGACAAATGTCAACATGACTCATGGGCTTGTGACTGACACGTTGGGCTGCTACTCTTGGTCACTAAGTAAACTCTTTGGCCAATAGGAAGGAGCCACGTCACCACAAAATGCACTTTGCATCCAAACTTCAAAAATTTCTTAAAAATAGCTCGGTAACCTGAAAAATTCACCCAAAAATGCTGCGAACTCGTGGTGACCTCTACTTTCCATTTCCAAGCTCAAAAATAAAATTTGACTAACTTCAAAATTCAGGATCTTACAATTTAACCTCCTTAAAAGAATTTCGTCCCGAAATTCACTTCACCCAAAAAACCCAAAACACTTACGGCTCTACTCTATTGCACTACAATCCTAATCTACCACAGATCCTGGGGTTCTAATCGCTGGTTAGCTCTGATACCATTCTGTCACACCCCGGACCCGGTGTCGGTGGATTTTAAGCACCTGACCCCGAATTTGAGGTGTGAGTGTTACAAGGCAGAATGTAAATAAAATCTTCCTTCTAGGCTCTTCATTCTAGGCTCGTCCAACCCACTTCGGCTCGTCAAAACCTAAGTACTTTTCTGCAAGAGGTATTAGAGATGGGTGGGTGAGCAAAACCACGCGCTCAGTGAGTAGATCATGGTGCGAACTCGTGGTGACATCTACTTTCCATTTCCAAGCTCAAAAATAAAATTTGACTGACTTCAAAATTCAGGATCTTACATAACTCTAACCACAAAAGGATAATATGCAAATAAATAAAAGGAGTAAAGGAAAGTGAACACCAGATATAACGTGGTTCGGCAAGCTGCCTACGTCCACGAGGCAGCAACAACAAGAACTACTACTAAGATAAGGTGGGTACAAGAGATACACTATTTCAAGAACACTACTTGAAAGAAACTCTCTCTCTCACACTTATTTTGCTACCTAACAGCTACTACACTCTCAACTTAAAGTGGACACTTCTTCACTCTCTACTTGGATGAAGATGGGATGAGATTAAATGAGATATCGGATGCCTCAAATAAGCAAGGACCTCTCCTTATATAGGCCAAGGAGGAACACTCATCATGACATGTTATAGTGGAAGCCTTAAATTCCTCTATAATTTAGGTTCCATGTTTTCTTCCACTATGTCTATTCTTTATTAAAGAAGGCAACACCTTAAATTAAGGAGGGACTTACCTAACAGAGAAGCCATGTGAATATAAACCCACTACTTGCAATGAAGGGAAATCCATTTATCACTTGTTCATTACCTCCTGTTAAACCTTCTTCTTCTCAAACCAACCCAAATCAACTCACTGTCTTTGCTTTTGTTCATCATGCCTTCATTCATGATTTCACTCCTTGCCTGGGGCTCTGACTCTTCCTCTCTGCTTCTGAAGGACCTGAAGGGCCATCATGATCCACTACCAGATTTTGCTGATGAAGGGTCACCAGTTGGATATTGTGGCTGGAATGTTGAACATGGCTTGGTTCCCTTTTGATGACTTGATGATGTACGAACGTGACATCGAGGTGGCCAAAGATTTGGAGTTAGCAGCAGCACTGGATCTGCACCAGAGATCAGCTTGGGCCTTGGGAAGGCAGTACGATGTATTTCCTTGGTGGTGATGAGCGACAATGGGAGATCGTGGCCATGGACGAGCACTTGCAGAAGAGATGGACAACAATATGTTCTGATCATGGAGTGTATTTCCAGGCTAGTATTGTTCACATGGAGCCAAGGCCATTTCCAGCTGAGTACCTTACCAAGTTTGAAGAGGTTTCCAATGAGCTCTTTGCTTATGAGATGTATCAGTCCTTGTTGAAGCTGGAAGTTGTGGAGGTCAACTCTGTGGATCAACTGACTTTCCTCATTCGGCTCCGTGAGAAAGAGCCAAATTGGGAGTTTCAACTTTCCATTGCGGATGAAACAGAGCATCAAGCAATAGAGGAGATGTCAGAGGAGAATAACATCATTGTGAGGTATATTCCAAGTCCAATTATCATGTAATTACTATTATAATTGTTAATCTCCTCAAAAACTAATCCCTTGCTCTGTTTTTCTTTTTAATTAGGAGCGATTGACATACTGATGTTGGCTAAAGGAAGGTGTGTGAGTGGCTGCGGCATGGATTTGAAGTCAGTTAGTTTCCTAATTAGTATTCCTACTAGATCGATGTGGAACAATTATGAGATCGTTAGATCTAAATTATCTTTAATTATTATTATTAGTAGTGATGGACCAAATGATGATCTGTAATGATTTACTTTGCTTATTGATGATCTGGCATTTTCGTTTGTGTTCTTGGCCTAATGGCCTAATGGTTTGTCTTTCTTGGCACTAGGGGAATGCTTCCCCACCCATCTGTTGCAATTTGAGCGCTTTTGCTAGGCCTCAAACCTGTTCACATAGTTTCGTATAGCTATTTGGTAGGCTTGTGCAACTTGAAAGCAAATCGCATACACTAAAACTGGCAGATCGAGTTCATCATTGCAGAACACAACTTTGTGTTTTACTAGTCCACCTAGTTCGAGATAAATTCGTTTTCGACTGTTGTGAATATCATTATTTATGTCATTTAGAAGTTAGTAATATGTTATATATATATATATATATATATATATATATATATAGTCTCATTTCATGGAGGCTTCTCTAAGAAGGAACCTACTATCTGATAGTTGATAGTCAGTCCTCTTGGTTATGACTTACAGATAAAATGCCATAGGACAAGGTTTTGAGAATTAATTCCAGGTTTATAATGCATGCTACCCAACTCCAACCACTCATTGGTATCCATGACAACACCCCTAACTCGAAACAACATGGACTTATTTGAGATTTGAACATAGGTCCAAAAACAACAAATAACTAAAAGCCTCGAACAAAAAAGGCATAATTGTCAAATTGCTAACTTAGGTTTCACCTTAATTAGTGTCAATTTGCTACTCTAAGATTTAAGCTAATTTGCTACCTAGGTTACAAAATTAGCCAATTTTGTTACTTTAGGTTTTATTTTAGCCAATTTGCTACCCTTTCATCAAATTTGCTACTCTAAACTTTCAAGATTAACTAATTTACGTCCCTAAATTTTTGAAATTAACTATTTGCTATCTTAGATTTTCAAAATTAATCCATTTTTGGACGAACATATGAACAAATTAAGATGACAAAAAGGCAGCAAATTGGCTAATTTTGAAAACATAAGGTAACAAATTGGCAAAAATAATACTTAGGGCAGCGAATTGGCTAATTGCGAAAACCTAAGGTAGTAAATTGACACCAAGGAGAAACCTAGGGTAGCAAATTGACACCAAGGTGAAACCTAGGGTAGCTAATTGGTGACGAGCAATTCCAACAGCTTCTCTATAATTTTTGTATTATAGAAAAGCAAAAGTCAAAGTTTTAAGCAATTTTCTTCTCCAACTCCAACAGATTCGCTATTTTATAGCAATCTCTAAAATTTCCACAATTCCTCTCTAAAATTTTAGAGATTGTTGTAAATTTAGGAAATTTTGTTCTCTCTTTCCTCACTATCTCTAAAATGAGATAGTTATAGGGAATCTGTTGGAGCAAAAGATATTCATTTTTCCGTAGAATCGAAAAAAAAAATATGGAGAATCTGTTAAAGTTGCCCAAGCCAACAAAAAAATAACTAACTTGGCAATCACCATCTACCCATTTGGACAACACCACACACTTTGCTGGGAAACCTCGGCCATGAACTGCCACCTCCACCCTCCGTAGCCACTAATCTGAACGGCTCTAGGACTATATTAAAAGAAAAATAAATAAACACTTAAAATTAAATTTAAATTTAAATTTAGGGTCCTTGACCTAAAGCACCAAAATAAGCAAGAATTATCCCACTTACCCCAGCAACAGATTTTTATTCCCAGCTACCCAATTTAATGTAAAAAGACAATTTCACCCTTAGCCAAATTAAACAATTACATTATGTCTATCTCTCTCTCCTACCTCTGATATGCAAATTGTCTCTCACCTCTCTCTCATTCCTCTCATTCTGCACTCTCTCTCTCTCTCTCTCTCTCTCTCTCTCTCTCTCTCTCTCTCTCTCTCTCTCTCTCTCTCTCTCTCTCTCTCTCTCTCTCCCTCCCTAAACCCTAAACTCCAAACACAGCAGAGATGCCAATTGCTAGTGCCTCCACTCCACTTCCCCTGCCGTCGTCGACCAATCCGTTCACGAGATCTGCAGCCTCGTCGCCAACGACGGCTCCAAAATTGATGTACGCCGTGGCTTGATGGCCGAAGCTCCAGTCCGAGCTCGAAGGTTCCAGTTCGAAGTTCGTCGACCTTTTCACTGCAGGAAGGTTCCAGTTTGAAGTTCGTCGACCTTTTCACTGCAGGGTTTGAGCCTGGTTTGATCGAGTCATCTTCTGCGTTGTCATCGTCATCTTGTGGGTACAGATCGATCAAAAGACATTATGATGGAAAAATCTGAAATCGGGGAAGACAGTGAAGAAGTAAGGGTTCTGGTACGGGGTCTCCGACCAAGAAATAAGAGAGAAGAAGAGGACGGGGTGCCCAAATAATTTTTTTTTTTTAAGTAATAGGGCAGGAGGAAAGAAACAAATTTTTTTGAATATCTCTATCGGGAGGGCAATAGACGTCTATTGGATGACAATAGACGTTTTGAATTGATATAATTTCTTCATTTTTTTCTTTAATTGAAGTTTTATTTGTCTAAATTTAGGGAGATTAGTTCCTATTCTGGCGACTGAAAGTCCTATTGAGAGGCAATAGACGTCTATTGGGGAGCAATATAAGGCTGATAGTCGTCTATTGGGGGCAATAGTCATCTATTGGGGGGCAATAGACGTCTATTGCAATAGATGACTATTGCGGGGCAGCCGGTGAGATTTTCAGCAAATTTCGATGGGCGGCAGCCGGTGACAGGAATCAGGCGACCGGTGACGGAATCAAGCTAAAATTGGCCGGATTCCGGCGGCCGGTGACCGGGCTCCGGCGAAGTCTCCTATGGTTTCTCTCTCTCTTTCTCTCTTTAAGTAACAAATGGGTGAGGGTAAAATGGTATTAAAAAAAATTAAAAAACAAAAACAAAAATCTTAATTGGGTATTAGGGAAGGATCTCCTTAGAGTGTTTTGGGTAAGAGGGAATTAAAAAAACTTAATGGAGTAAGTGGGAAAAAAATCTCTAAAAATGGGGTAAATAGACAAAAACCCTTAAATTTAAACTAAATCTTCCAGTAATCGGGCGGTGAACTTTAACTTTATCAGCAAACTTTACCAACATAGAAAGAAAAAAAAAAAGAAAAAGAAAAAAAAAAAGAATAATCCGAACCTCAAAACAATACTGTAGCATCAGTATCCACTCCTAGTGAGTAGTGACCAATCCAAGAATCAATTCCTTCGTATATATCGCTGCAAAAACTCAGATAGAGAGAGAGAGAACAAAATCAATTTGGTTCCCCAATCCCTGGCCACAGCGTCAGCAAAACCCAAAGCTCCTCCTCCTCCCGCCGCGTGTTCCATTTCAAAGCCATTCATCTCCGCAAAGCTTGTTCACTCGTCGCAAATCGCAATCCTCTTTCGTTTCCACCTTCTCTCCCTCTCGCCCTCAAACCCTAACTCCTCTCCGTTCCAGCAGAGCTATGACTGACCTGGTATGCATCACAGTCCTCTTTGATAGTTGTAACGCTGCCTTTTTTTTTTTTTTTTTGTATTGAGCATTGTGTTGTTTCGTGTGATTCTTGAACCAAACAGGCGGTGCGGTGTGCTTCTAAGGCTGAGCCGCTCAGAGTTATGATATCCGGGGCGCCTGCTTCGGGTAAAGGAACGCAATGCGAGCTCATTACTCAGAAAGTGAGCTCCGATTCCCGAATTTTTTATTGTTTGCTTTGCTGTTTATGATTCCAACTTGGAAAATTTGGATACAGAAAAATGCAATGCCTTGAGTTCTTTTTCCTGAAAATGATTCATATTGGGGTATGATTGAGCAAGAAAAATATGAAAAATCGTATGCTATGTGATGTGTTTATGTGAATTACAGCCTCTCTTGGGGTTAACTTACGGATAGTGAACAAAAGATATAATGGTAATACTTCAATCTGATACGGTAACAAATTGAGCATCTAAAGAAGGAAGTTAGAAATTTGAAAGTTAAATCGGAGCTTGGTCTAAATGTTTTCCAAACAGGGGAGTTTGCAAATCTTGGGAATTTAAATCCCTTTTTCAAGTCCCACCACTCCAACAATATTTGGTATTTCAATTACCACTCCAAACTCATTTGATTAAGCTTGTATCTTTTAACTTATGTCAAGCTTTTCTCACTATGGGAAGTAGATTAACTGAACTATGCTCCTCTATGCAGTATGATTTGGTACATGTCGCTGCTGGAGATTTACTTAGAGCGGAAATTGCATCTGGGAGTGAAAATGGGAAGCGTGCAAGGGCCTACATGGACAAAGGACAATTGGTGCCAGATGAAATAGTTGTCATGGTAGGGAAATTATATTCATGTTGGCTTATCATCATGCTACTGGTGATTCTGTGCTGTTAATCATGTAGATGGTGAAAGAGCGTCTATTACAGCCAGATTCTCGAGAAAAAGGCTGGCTCTTGGATGGATACCCCCTAGGAGCTCATCGCAACCAATTGCTCTTAAGGAATTCGGCTTCGAGCCGGATCTTTTCATTCTTCTTGACGTAAGCATGTGCTTTCTGTTGTTTATATTTCATAATGTTCATGAATTTATATTTAAATATGAAATTATCTTGAAGATGCTTCTCAACTCAGTGTAATTAAGTTGTTTGTGTTTTACTGTTATTTCATAAGTAATGAATAAATATGGTAGTATGAATTTTAGCATATGATGATGCATAAAAAAACCATGTAAATCCCCTTGTTCGATCCAGAAAGTAAGAGTGAGCTGTCACAACCCTTGGTGACCATGTCAACTTGCATTTGCAGGTTCCTGAAGAGATTCTTGTTGACAGAGTAGTTGGAAGAAGGTTAGATCCTGTTACTGGAAAGATCTACCATCTGAAGTATTCTCCTCCAGAGACCCCAGAGATCGTGGCAAGGCTCACCCAGCGTTTTGATGATACAGAAGAAAAGGTATTATTCAAATTTATTCTTCCCACTTGTAGTACTTTGACTTCAAGGTGATCAAATTATCATTTGCCAATTAATTAATGGTGTTTTAACTTCCCATATTCTTATTTTGCACTAGTTGCTATTATTCTTAGCAACTATGTTGTGTTGTCTCCTTTTCTTGTTGGACAATGCTATACATCCCAACTTATTCCTTCAATTTTTTACCATGATTATGTCACATTGGTTCTAAAGCATAGTTATTTTTCCAATGCAATAATGTAGTGTGTATATCATGTGCCAATATTGGGAGAAAAAGTTGGGGTATTATAATAATGTTCCTTTTTATAGTTTTGGGTCAGTATTACATTTTCTTTTGTATTCACTTCATTCAGGTGAAACTTCGATTGCACACTCTTCATCAAAATGTGGAGGCAGTACTTTCATTATATGAAGACATAACCCTTAAGGCAAGTATATTCTCTCGCTCCCTCTGACTCCCTGCTTCAGTGTCAATATGTGATTTTGAAATAGAAATGATTATAAGTTGTACACATTATGCTGGAATGCTTTGAGCTAAATGAGGGTATCTGAAATATTGATTATATTGATGTGAGCATCCTTCTAGAGATACTATGGAGTTTCCTTTTATTAGTTATGGTCTTTTGGTTTTAAGACTTTTGGAACTTGAGATAAGACTGCGTTTTCTAGGGTATATTTCCTATTTCCATCAGCTTAATCACGCATGATTGCATCCATTATGATACTATTGGTGGTTGGTATTGCCATTCTTGTCTTATGGATCAATGCATTGTTTTGATATTTATAGTTGATTTTCGGAAGGCCTTTAGCTTTTTCAACATCCCCTTGCCCCTCCTTTCTTCCCATCTTTCTCTTCTTTATTCCTGGCCTGTTATCCAACTGGCTTGTTTACCAAAACGATGAAGTCCTGCTTCGATGGACATCTATAGGCTACAAACCAGCCTTTACCTTACCAAAACCTGAACCTCTGTAGACCAGCTTGAGGACTTGCACCCAAACACATCTCTTCATACAAGAAAATCTACCATCCGTTACTCTCACCCATATATAAACGTCCCATACACTGTTCATCCCCAACTTCAACAACTAGCTTCTGTGATACGCACCTTCACGACAACCATATTGTATCACCCAAGCTATCTACCAAACACCAATGCACTTATTGACATGTTGCCAAAGCAAGCTCATACCATAATTTTCAGGACCTGCTCTATGCTCCATGAGCTACCTAAGTGTTCGGAATGGGTACCTGTGGGGTTGCCTTAGTAGCTGCATGGTGTTGTTGTCTATGTTATATCAGTGCCAATGCCCCCAAATTTGTGGTCACTTGCTCAAAACATTTAGGCATCCTATCTATGTATTTTGCTTAGGCTACTGATTGTAGTCATTCATTTTCTTTTCTTTCTTCATGAAAAGGAATACCAATACTTGCACTTGACTTTTGACTACTGGCTATTGACAAACGTCATGTTGCTGATTCGCTTAAGCAAGTAATTATTGATGTTCTTTAAATACTCTGCAAATTCTGATAATTTTATATAGCAAATATTTTCTGCTTGTAAGTGCTGAGATGAGATTGCATTGATACATTAACTGTGTAATGAAAATCTTATAAACATTTGATTATGCAAATCATCTCTTAATCATTGTATCCAACTTGGAGTCTTTTTATATAATTCAGGTGGACGGGAGTAGGATGATGTGTTTGCCCAAATTGATGGCGCACTGGCAAAGCTTCTTGAGAAAAAGCGGGCTACCACAGAATCTTTGGCAGCTTAGAAGATGTAGATAATGATTTTGGCTCCCATTTTGACAAGTTAGAAAAAGTTCAAGTCAATAATTAAGCACGATTTGGCTGTTTTTTTTTTTTGGATAGATTGGGACCCAAAGGGCCCAAATGGGAAAACAAGAAACCAAAAAAAACAATCAGCCAATGGCTGTTGCAACTTTCCTTTATCTAAGGACTTCACACAAATCATCTAACACAAGGTTAGTAACCTGTGAAGGAGGTTGCTCAAAATAGATAGCACCAATCTCAGCAGATAGATTGCATCTTGAAAGGCCATCCGCAACCGTATTAACTTCTCGAAACACGTGGCTTATCACACACTCGGAGAAGCTACTTTGTAGGTGTAGACAAAAGTTGATAACTGTCTTTAAAGGATGAAGATCATCAACTCCATTATTCATCAGACTAACCAACACTTTAGAATCACATTCTACGACCACTTTGTCCATCCCAAGATTAGCAGCCATTTGTAAACCCAGTAAAATGCCCCATGTCTCGGCTTCCAAAACCTGACCTTGCCCAATATAAGCAGCAAATCCATGTATCCAGTTACCATGTTGATCTCTAAGAACCCCTCCAGCTCCTATTTTTCCATTTAAATTAGCTCTAGCACCATCGACATTCAATTTGACCCATCCATTACCAGGTTTAAGCCACTTCAAAGCCACAGTAGTCTGGTCGGTCCTTGTATTCTTCTTTTCCTGAGCAAGATACCATTCGGTGGCACTATCCATAATGACCTTAACTGAGTTAATAGGGAATTGAAATCCTTCTTCAAAAATATTTTTATTCCTCCATTTCCAAATATACCAACAAGTGAAGATAAATAGGACATTCCAATTCATTCCACCGTAACACTTCATTGTGCAATAACCATTAGCAGCTAGCCATCCTGCCCAATCAATTTGCATAGCTCTTCTAATACTGTCAAAACAGTTGATCTCCTGCCAAATTTTGTTTACTCTAGGGCAATCTCTTAGCAAGTGCAATAAGGATTCAGAATGAGTATGACATATAGGACAAGAATTATCACTTGTGAGCCTTCTCTTCATCCTTTCAGCATTAGTGAGGAGTTTACCTTGAATAATCAGCCACAAAAATAATTTTAATTTTGGAGGCAGACACATTCTCCATAGGAATTTCCAAGTAAATTCGTAGTTCTCATCAGCAAATAAGGATAAGTGTGCAGATTTCACTGAGAAACGGCCGTTAGAAGTTCCACTCCAGATAATTTTATCCTCTCCACCACCTACAAGTCCCACAGGCATGCTTAAAATTCTGCTAATAGTATTCTCATCAAAGTGTTGCTCCAGAAAACTGACATTCCACCCTCCATTAGACCAACAATCCTTGACAGAAATGTTGAGATCAATATTCTCATTGGTTCTTGCACAGTTGAGTAGGGGGCCATTTTGTAACCATCTGTCAGTCCAGAACTTAATGGAAGTGCCCTGTCCAATTCTCCAAATTATTCCTTTTTTCAATAATTCAGCTCCAAAGAGAATACTTTTCCAAGTACTAGAGCAACGAGAAGGTCTCTTATAATTTTCTTCCAATAGAGTTCCATGTTTCAAGTGTTTTTGCTGCAGCACCCTACTCCACAAGCTACTTTCACCTTGAATCAACCTCCAACTTGCCTTGGCAAGCATTGCCTGATTCATATGGATAGAAGATTTAATGCCAAGACCACCAAGATCCTTTGGTTTGCAGATCATATCCCATCGGGCAAGATGGATCTTTTTCTTCCCATTGCAGTCACCCCACAGAAAATCCCTATTTAATTTGTCCAATGAAGAACAAATAGAGATAGGCAATTTAGCAGTTTGCATTGCATAAATAGGTATAGAGGAAGTGACAGCTTGGATCAAAGTTAACCTTCCAGCAAGACTAAGGGTTTTGCATTTCCAGCCAGCTAGTCTACCTTGGACTTTATCGACAATACCTGCATATGTGTGTTTAGTAATCCTTGCATGAACAAGAGGCATACCAAGATACTTTCCCATGTCTTTTGTAAGAGTTGATCCACATAACCTGCTAATATCTGCAGCTAAAGCATTACTCACATTAGGGGAGCAGAAAATCAGGGACTTATCAAAATTTACTGTTTGTCCAGATAAATTACAAAACACTTCCAAGCATTGCACGATTTGGCTGTTTCGATGTGCTAGGAAACTACATATGTGAAGAACACGGCTTCTACATATCATTGCAGCCGCCAGCCAAAGGAAAAGAAAGCAAGGAAATCACATTCATATCACGTTGGGTAGGCTAGTGATTTATTTGCAGCTAAATAAGCTGAAGTGTTCGATTTAGATTTACATAGATATAGGTTCGTGGGGTTTATTATTATATTCTTTAATATATTTGTTGCTCAATTGACTCCTTGTTTAGAATTTTCCTCCGCTCCGTCAAGATAAATAATAATTTAGGCAAAAGATTCGAAAGAAAAAAGACTGAGACCGAGTTGAAGACGGGATAATTTCTTTGGCAGAAATTAAGAAAAGAATATTATAAGTTGAGGAAACTCCATGGTTGCTGCTGCTAATCACTATACAATGGTTTCTGTGGCTCTCACATTTTCAAACAATTATTGCCTTGACTAGTCAGCAAAACCCAAAAAGAATAGGGAGAAAAAAAAGTCCAATATGTGCACAAAGAAAATAGAAAAAATGGTTTGCTCTACAAAAGTTGACCGTGTCTTGGCTCTCAACCGAGTCTAAGTCAAAGACTCGGTTCTTGAACTTGGTGGCGATGCCAAACAATAAGCTAAAGCTCTTTCCAAGTTGCTTGCAATCTCAGTCATGGAAGGCCTATCTCTGCCCTCTAGGCTCACACAGTCTGCTGCTAAGTAACCCACATACGCCACGGCCTCTATTTCAAATGGCGTCGGTGGCGGCACCTTGGGGTCCAAAATCCTGTGAATTTCATCATTTACAATATACGGTATTACGAAATCCACCACATTTCTTGGCACCCCGTTCTCATTTTTATGAATCGCGCTATACCCCGACAGCAACTCGAGCAACACTACCCCGAAACTGTACACGTCACTTTTCGTGGTCAGTTGTTGCAGCCTATAATACTCAGGGTCCATGTAACCAAATGTGCCAGCCGCACGCTGCGGCAAGTAGCACTCGTCTTCCCCGGGACCCATCAAAGATAGGCCAAAATCAGACACCTTGGCTCTCCACTTGTCGTCCAACAATATGTTGGATGACTTGATGTCGCGGTGTATGATTGGCGGGACTGCGTACATGTGGAGGTATTCGATGCCTCTGGCCGCGTCAAGTGCCACTTGAATGCGTGCGGACCATGACATTAGAGGGGAAATTGTGATCTTGTGGAGATGGTCGTGAAGGGAACCATTGTTCATGTACTCATACACCAATATTCTCTCTTTTGCGTCTTCGTAAAACCCCAACAATCGAACTAGATTCTTGTGGTGTAGGCGTGATAGAGACTCAAGCTCATTCACAAATGCACTGTCATTGTCCTCTTGGCGCCTAGTGTGCCCGCCAACAGATGATGAGGACGCTGATGATTCGGCACGCTTGATGGCCACTTCACGGTTGCCATCATCTAATGTGGCATAGTAGACTGAGCCATAGCTGCCTGTCCCAATCTTGTGTTCTTCTGAGAAGTTGTTGGTGGCCTCTAGTAGCACTGGCAACGAAAATTCCTCCAATGAACCTCCATTGGCTCCCAGGCTAATCAAGTGGCTTAGCCGCTTCTCCAACACTGGTGGTTGTTGAGCTCGTTGGCTTTGGAGTTGCCCTGAACCAGGCTGATTAGCTTGGCTCTCGATATCATCCAATCGACCCGAGTCATGGATTCTGGAACCTCTAATTTGGCAATTCTTGAACACAAAGTAGCCACAAACCAACAAGAAAGCTGAGGACCCAACACAACCCACTACAAGAAAAGCAACCATTTTCTTGCTCCACTTAGACTCCCTCGGTGGTTGCGGTGTTGGCCCCGGCACTGATTGAACTACTATAGTTGTCCACTCACAAGGTTGACAAACTACATATCCTTGTTCACAAAAGTTGCCATAGCCTGGTAATAGAGAGCTATGCAATGGGCAGTCTCTTCTACATGGCCCTGGCTTCACAGCACTGAAGACCAAGAAATTGTCTTGGGTATCAAACACTTGGTTTCCCCAGCAATACAAGGAAAAATTCTTCGACAAGACCCCGCAGAAAACGCTGCTTTTTGCTTCGATTGAGGTGAAGGAAGTCTCTCTTAAACTTTGAGGCAAACTGAAGCCATCTTCCCCCCAACAAACAACTGTTCCATTAGGCCTCAGGCCACAGCTTCGGTTGTCGCCCAAGGCCAGGGAAGTAAACTTCCCTTGTGGTTTGTCACCCTTCATTTCTCCCCAACAATCCAAACTACCATTACTCCATGAGATTGCACAAGCATAATTAGTCCCTGCACTTACATGACTGTAATTACCCCTTATATGCTTTGTATCAATCACTTTGGTATTACTTCCAGTGCAAGTTACCTCTCCGATTTCTGAAACTCCGCAGACAAATTTGTCTCCCACTGCGATGCTCTTCGAGAAGTTGCTGTGACTTGTATTTGAATTGAACCCATGCCACTGCCAGCATTGGAGGCGATTAGTCCCATCAACTAGGCCGCAAACACTGGAGTTTCCTGCTCTGAGTTCCTTGAGGGCCGGACCGGTATAAATTCGCTTAGTGGACATGTTATTCCCATTGGCAGAGAACCTCCAGCAAGTCATGACTGATGAAGAAGATGAGGACCCCGACCGCAAAGCACATAAAAAGCCATACCCACCAACCAAGCCAGTAAATGAAGTGTCTGTGCTCACAGGAATTCTAATCCCACTCGGAAAACTAGTACAGTTGAGGAAAGATTGTTGCTGGGTCAGAGAACAAATTAGTGTCTGATTATTGGAAGTTTCAGAGATCGATACTGTGGAGAGTGAATGAATAGGGATGAGGCAAGAAGACAAGAACAAGATGAAGCTGAAGATCAAGGAAGCCATAGAAACGAAGAGAATGGATTGGCGAGTGGTTCAGAAAATTTCATGGTGGGATGAGAACGTTATTGGAAGAGAGGAGGAGGACATGGATTTGAGTTTATTGAATAATGATCAAGATATGGTTTTGGGGGCGTATTTAAACGTGTTGAAGGTGCTGGTGGCTTATTGAAAACACGGTTGTTTGAACCACTGAGAGGGAGTTTTAGAGGACCAAGACCAAGTCCCTTTGGAAAAGTTTAGTAAGAAAGGAGAGCGTGTGGGGTCCACGAATGGGGAGAGGTGAGTGCAACACAAACTAATAGACCGGTTTCTACTATCATTTACTGAGTCATGCTACTCAACTCGTTCGAGTCACTAGAATTATGAATTTGACTCCGTCGTTCGTTTGGCTCTGCCCGAATCATGTCCACAACACTCCTGTAGCACAAGCTAAAAAGAAGGAGAAGAAGAATTAGAAAGGTGATTTTTTTTTTTTTTTTTTTGTTTGAGGGGGAATGAAAGACTAATTCATTGATGGAAGAACATTACAATCAGAGATTAGATTAGCCTCCACAGACGGAGGAATACATGAAAAAAGATCTAGCTGATAGTCAGCATGCTTGGCCTCGTAAGCCAAGAGGTGAGCCACATCATTAGCCTGTCTTCCAACCTTGAGGACTCTAGCGTTCTGTGCATCATGCAACAAGACCCGCAAGTCTGCCAACAGAAAACCGAGTTCCGACAAATCCAAGGAAGAAGAGGATATTGCAGACACCAAATCCAGACAATCAGTCTCCACTAGCAAAGGTGTAAGGTGATTATCAATGGCCAATTGCACTCCCAAGACCAATGCTAAGAGTTCAGCATGTCTAGCAGAATGAGCAGCTGCGAAAGTGTGTCGAAACCCATAAAGAAAGGCCCCATGGACAATCTGTGCAGCCTTTCTGTACATCAACAAACCCATCGAATTTTGTTTTTATGTTCCTAAAACCTAATTGTGCAATGTAATTGTCTAGATGCGACTTAACAGAGTTTCGGAGCTCATTCATAACTCCCCTAATTGCCAGAATATAGATGGTGCTGGAGTTTCTGTTCATTTCCAGGAGATCATGGATTTGGTAATTTTAACCTTTTCACTTTTGCTTCTTCTTTCTTTGTGCTATCTGTAATGAATAAATTTAGTTGTGATCAAATTTAAGAACCCGTTAGGTGGGAGGCTGTTTACAAAATCAGTTTTATGATTTTTTGTGAAATCGTTATGATCAGGATGATGGGACGTTTGAAGCTGTTCCAGGAAGTGATTTTGTAATCACTAGGGTAGCGTATCGGGATAACTCCTCCAAGTATTACATCAATGATCGTTCAAGCAATTTCACTGAAGTTACCAAGAATCTGAAAGGGAAAGGAGTTGACCTGGACAACAATCGCTTCTTGATTCTTCAGGTTTGATATTTGACATGCAGTTCATCAAGTTTGATTCAGATTGTCTCGCCATATTAACAGTTTCCTTCTGGTTACTCATCAGGGTGAAGTTGAGCAGATCTCACTCATGAAGCCAAAAGCTCAAGGATCTCAGGATGAAGGCTTCCTCGAGTACCTTGAGGACATTATCGGGACCAGCAAATATGCCCAAAAAATTGATGAATCTTATCAAGAGTATGCTCTAGTTCATTGAAAAGCTTACATGTTAATCCTGCTCATGTGCACCATACTCTACTTTCAATCATGCTTCTCTGCTGCCTAGTCTAGGGAATGAAACAGTAAAGGAAAAATCTCACATGTATGACTGTTTTACAGAAAAGATGAATGCTTATTGCTCTTTAGCATCAAATAGTATGTTGATGGTAAACATACTCATGCTAAAGTTACCTGACTTGAGAGAACTTAACCACTTGCATTTCATTCCTTTTCTAAAACATAACTTTATGATCTCTGGTTACCGGAGAATGTAAACTTTGCTGCGCCATAGTTACTCAGAGGACATACATACAGCGGTTCTTGATATTGAATTCCCATTTTCCTAATTAGTCTGCATGATTGTTTTCATTGATCTCATAGGCTAGAGTCCCTCAATGAGAAAAGATCCGGTGTCGTGCAAATGGTTAAGCTGGCAGAGAAAGAAAGAGATGGCTTGGAGGTACATACAGTTGCACGTGGGTAGATTTACAGCTCCTTATACATTCCATTGGTCTTGTTTTGATAAATGTCATGGCTCATGAAACAGGATGGGAAGAATGAAGCGGAAACTTACATGCTGAAAGAGTTGTCACTTCTGAAGTGGCAACAGCAAGCCACAAAACTGGCTCATGAAGATACCTCTGCCAAAATGCTTGATCTACAGGAAAATATAACCAGCTTAGAAGAAAATCTGAACAACGATAGGTAAACTCTGTGATGCTAGTATGGAGTTGGTACAAAACTTGTTTCCAATCATGATATTGGTTAACGTTTCAGGGAGAAGATCCAGATTGAGACTGGCCAGCAAACTATAAAGGAGTTGAGGAAAGCGATTCAAGATTCAAAGAAGAAGTATGAACGACATAACAAGGAGAACGAAACGTTATGTGCCAATTTCAAAGAAAAGGAAGAGAAGGCATCTCTAGTTCAAGAGAACTACGAGGAAACACAGAAGGTTCACTTTTCTTATTAGCTTGTTTTATTTGAAACTTGTGCGGCTGATTGATGACAATATGGATTTTTTAGATAAATAAAAATCTGACATATCATATTTCTGGTCTTGTGCAGATGATTGATGAACATAAAGCTGTGTTGGATAAAGCAAAATCTGAGTATTGCAATATGAAAAAGACTGTGTATGAATTGCGGGCATGGAAGGTACTCTAATGAAAAATTGCATTTAGATACCATAAATCATTCTATCTGACCACAGTTGATACGATTTTGACATGCCAGAGGTGGTAACTATGCCATAATAGTACTTGAGTAGGATCTGCAGTGCAGTGAGCAGAACCATAGAATTAGTAAGTGGCACTTATTACTAACTGGTACTATTCGCCGTTTGCTTCTTCGTCGATCATGATTACTATGTGTGGCATAGTATCGATCTGGTACTTAGAAGTATGCTGTTATTGTTTTTTTGTGTGTGTGGGTGTGTGTGTATTTTTTTTATTTTTTTCTTAATAATCTATTTATGCTGGCCGGATCTTTTCTCCAATTAACATGATGAAAATTTCCTTGCTGAATGTCACAGGATAAAGCTGAGTTTGAACTAGAAGCTATGAAGAAGAAATCCAAGGATCTGAAATTTGAGTGGAAGGCTTACAAGGACAAGCTTGATAAGTTGCAAACTGCCCTTATAAAGCATATGGATCAGTAAGTGGATCTGAGGAAATACTTATTCAGAATGCTTTATTCATGATTTTAAAATTATTAATACTACATTATGTTTGCAGAATTCAGAAAGATTTAGTGGAATCTGAAAAGGTTCAAGCAACCTTGGCAGATGAACATCTTAATAGTTGTTGCGACCTTCAAAGGGCCATTGAAACGGCAGCACTTCTAGAAGCACAAATGAAAGAGATGAATCCAAATCTTGATTCAATCTCAGAGTATGTGCTGTCGTTATTTTCAGTGGAAATTAAGCTGATTTGGTTTATATGATGCGAAGCTGTTCTAATTGCTTAAATTTGATAGGTACCAGAGAAAGGTCTCATTGTATAACGAAAAAGTGGAGGATCTGAGTATTATCACAAAACAGCGTGATGACATAAAGAGGCAGTATGATGAATTGAGAAAGAAGAGGCATGTCACATTTTTGTTTATATTTTATGGTTGCATGCTCTGTAATATTTGAAGTTATAACTCGTCTGAAATTAATATGATTTGTCTAGGTTGGATGACTTCATGGGAGGATTTAATGCAATATCCTTCAAGCAAGACTCTATCAAAAATTCTTGCGTTCTAGAATCTCTATCTTTGCCCGTGTATAATCCTCAATGTATATGCAACTGATGGCCACCCACCTCCTATGAAAAGATGTTACCCTAATACACATTAATTAGGAAAGAAACTTCCCTTAAAGGAACTCCACAAATCTTAAGGAAAAAAAAAAATTAGGAATAGGCACGGCATGACAAACCCTAGGACATCAATACTATGAATTTAACTATCAGAAGACCATTTAAAAACGTAAATTCATAAAATCAAAAACCTACTTTCCAATATCGGACTCCACAATAAACTGTCTACAGACTCGGGGATTGCAACAGGTTGCAATCCCATGCTTATGCAAATGCATTTACCTGTTTTTCCTGAGATCAGTAAAGGGACTCTTTGTATGGAAATGCCAATACGACAGGTACAAGAGTTGTACCTACAATCTCCCCCTTCCTATACAAAACAACTTTATCGTATGAAAACTCCCCCTCAACAGGTACTTGAGAACTTTCCCTTGTGAACAGACCTGTCAGTCCTGAAACACTTATCACACACACATTAATGTGAAAATACACAAGATAGAATAATTGTATCATAGTTATGAATTGTATCACAGTTATGAATCTGCTTTCTCCCCCTTTTTGAATAGGAATGATAAAGGTAACTTACGTAGCGGAAGCGATGTAGAAGGATCACAAATAGAAGGTGCACAATAGACACTAGCCCAAGGCGAATCAATCAGAGGAAGATAGTCCAAGTATTAATACTCCCCCTAAGTGTGATCATGTGATGAGAGATGCAAGAATGAAATGCACACACACAATGAGTGGGTTGTATCCAAATGCTAAGAACAGATTTAATTCGCATAGCTTTTCCAACAAGAGCAATACCACTTAACCATAAACAAGAGTGCAACAAAATAAGTTCATACGAGTGAATTTATTCCGACAATCACAAGGTAAGATAGAGGGTGATCGAGTATTCTATACCTCTTGTTGTGAAGAGTGAACATATCTCAAGATGGGGTGTGTAATATTTGTGGAAACCTGAAAAGCAAGGCTCACATACGAAACACATTTAAGCACATAAACTTTATTCCCCCTTATAATACCGTGTGGGCATGATTTTGAATTTTTCTTTTGTCCTTTCACACAAAGTAACATTTTTGCTCAAGAAGACTACGACCCTTGTAACGAGTATTATGCTAGCAGCTCCCAAGTCAGATGACTTTAGGGTACTAGATGTAACAAGGACATCCCAAAGAGCACATCTACTCGAGTCAATAGTTTCACAATCCATCGGGGTGACCAAACTATTCCCGTTTCTTCCCAATCCTCATATCATTCGTCACGACCGAGGCCTGTTTAATTTGGGAATAGCCTAGCAATGCTCCATTAACCAACTACATTTTTTTTTTTTTTTTAATATCAAGGAGCAACCAACAAGAGTAATTTCGTACATGAGCAATGAGAACAAGCCAACCATCAATTAAGACTTACCACCACTTAGAGCATGTGTGCATGTGAGGTTTCAAGATTGTAGAGAATATGTTGTTTAAGCTCACAATTACATAGTGACGTAAGTACAAGTTCAAAACGTGCTAGGCACCTTATTGCACACACATTTAAAGAAAAGAGTATGGCCCTTGTCAATCTAAGTTCAAAATAATCTGTCAGACACTCGGGGATACAAACCACTATTTTTCAATCCTAAATTTCCAGAAACTGAACCTAACAATGCAGAAACGTAAAGAAAATGCACCTATACTATCATGAAGACATACACCATGAATGCACGCAAAATGAATCAAGCGAAGTGAGAGTATCAATACTTAGAGCATCCACCAACGGTGCTTCTAAGTGATTCAAATTGAGTTATGTCTAAAGGCCTAGTAAACGAATTAGCCAATTTGTGATCAGTAGGAACAAAAGCACGCTCAAGCATATTATCAAGATTATCCGAATGAGCAGGAAAACGATTATTTGAACCTTTTTTAATCCAGATTTGCTTCTGCTTCGCTTTTGTTTCCAGATCCACGGGGATTGAAGCCAGCTTTGCAATCCGAGCGATCAGATTACTCAGCTTGCAGCGAGGCATGTGAGTTAATACCCATCATTTTCCTCTGATTTTGAGTAACCCTGCGAAGCATATTGCACCTAGGACGTATGTGTCCTAATTTTCCACAATAATGACATGTAGGAACAAAGTTTTTGGAGTTGTGAATATACCTGGGCTGACAAAGTTTGTCAGGACTTACCTGAGCAACTTTTTTATAGGTTTGAAGGTCCAATTTACGTTATGGTCTTTTGGGCAATTTGGGACCAGAATTAATGTCTTCTGAAGCATGTGATTGACCCAGCGAATTTTCACCTTCCACACCTTTTACAAAGGTCAAAGGCTTGCACGACTCACCTTTAAACCCTAACCCTTCTTTGTTGCCGTGAGTTTTACCAAATCCTATCATCTTGGAGACCTTTTTAGACCCTATGGAGAACTTGTTGAAGCTTTCCTTGACTTTAAACAACTCATCTGCAATTTCTCATTTTCAAGGGTTAGTGAAACATTTAAAGTGGATTGAGCCTTGACTTCAACCTGCAAAATTTTAATTTTATTAATGAGATCACCATGATAGGACCCGCCCCGGATTTCACCCTGAAATCCGAAGAGGCCCTGCGGGGCCCATCTTAGAAGAAATTCTACTAAAAATTTGACAGAACTTCCCCTAAAAATGGACAACCCAAAACCTGTAGAAAGACATTTACACTTCTAAATCATTCATCCTTATTCTCCTGGAGCCACCCTGCTCCCTATATCACAACATCTCTCATATTACAAAACAATTATGAAACTTAAGAATATTAATCTCAAGAGTTATCAGAGCAATCTATTTCTCAGGCGTACAAGAAGGTAGAAAGCAAGATAAATGACCGATGCTTTTATAATGCGGAAGCTATGACAGCTATGCCTCAACCCCAAGTACGGTCGACCTCAAGCTAAACTGGCCTGCAAACTGGGCATTTAAAACCAAAGGGCCCAGGGGAAAACATTTAAAATCCGTTAGAGTGAGTGGACGAAAATAAGTACTTTCAAATGTATAAGTAAAACTTAATGTTTTCCCAAGTTATTCTCTAAAATCTCGCATGCAGTTACAATCTTGAAAACACTCTTAATCATCCTCTTTACTGAAATCTCAATCACGTAACAAGAACATCTTGAAATCTCTTAAAATCTCATCCTCAATCCTGATAAAAACATCCTTTTCATGAGGCTCGTTTGATGACTAGAAAGGACTGCTGTCTAGTCATCTCATGCCATCTAGGAGGGACTGCCACCCAGATGACGCATCGAAAGGGACTGCCAACCGGAATAGGAGGCGGTGGATAGATGGGACTGCCAACTAGCCACTAGTAGTAGACGGAACTGCCGACTAACCACAGGTAGTAGACGGGACTGCCGACTAACTACCACATGTCATCTGGAAGGGACTGCCAACCAGGTGACGCATCGGATGGGACTGCCAACCGAGCTGTAGTCTGGAAGGGACTGCCAACCAGACTATTACCTAGAAGGGACTGCCAACTAGGTAAGATACGCATGCGCCAAAACTGGCCTACTTAATAAACTGAATAGCCTCCTCAAGAAACTGAAAATAACCTCTTTCAATCACTTGCTTTCGGAAAGAAACTCGATATTACCTCAATAAATCAATAATAATTCACCGAAAGCATAACTCAGTAATAACTCGTTAACTCAAACCTCAATATCTCAATAAATCCTCGAAAACATAATCACATACTCTATAATTCAATAATTGCTTTCGAAAAGAAAGCTCCATCTAACCTAAGTCTGATAAGTGCGGAATTCAAAACCCAATAATTCTCGATAAATCAATTATGCTCAAATATTTGCTAAAATCTCTCGCACTCGTATATCTTCATAAAAACTGATATTCGAAAACAATAATTCTCATAATATTTTTCCGAATCAGTCACTTCCCGAAAATCATTTCCCAACTCAATAACTCATGAATCCCAACTCAAAAATCTACTACAAGCCCACGGGAAGGAATTTCAATACTAATCTTGTAATCCATAAATAAATCTCGATAAACTATATCTCAAATATTCAAAACATAATTAAATCTCAATTGGAAGAAAATAATAATAATACTGCATGCGGAATTAATTTAAAAACAAATGTCCACTCACAGTACTATTTAGGCGACCATGCATACGAGTTCCTTCGTCGAGCAATAGCTCGGTACATCGTCCTGTACACAATTATATTCCGTGAATAGTTATTCGACAAATTAATACGATTCCTAAAATCAATTCCTCATAATTACATCTCCACTTCTCCTCGGATGCAACCCAAATTATATCACTAATACCATGTCGTTAATTTAAAGGTTCCAAGGCAGAACCGAGAGATATCCGACGACCGGATTCTCGTAATTCGATAATCGAAACCCTAAACTTCAAAAATTCATAATAAATTCCAAGCTTCTCCAAAATTCACCAAATTTCATATACAAGCTCTACAATATTTATAGGATTTAACTAGCTAAAATAAAATAAAATAAAAACATAATATAAATCACTGTTCATACACCGCACTATTCACCATTGCACTATTCATGCGGTGACACTGTTCATGCGGCGGCCAACTCCTCCTCCGGCCACCAAATTTCATCCACAGCATCATCTCAACATTTCCAATAACTTTCTCAACTGTGACAAAGTCAGAAAATACCTTGAAGTAGCCGAACAATTAAGCACTCCGAAGTACAGTGAAATTTTCTAATTATGCTTTCTTCCTCCATGCTTCGATCTGGGTTCTGAAACTTGGTGAGCATGAAGAGTGGCTCAAGGCGCTTCTAATGGACCTGACTTTATGACCGGAGGTGGCCGGAAATCGGCGTTGACCAATTTGCTACAGTAAAAATGTTGGCTTCGATCTCCACATTTCCGGCCAAATCGCGGTAAACAACTCCCACATGCAGGTTAAGGAGGAGGAGACGAGTCTATCTAGGCCAGCAGCTCGCCATTTGGTGGTCTGGAGGAGGAGATATGCCGGAGGGAAAGAGAGTTGCAGAGGAGAGGAAGATAGAAAACCACGGGAGGGAGAAGAGAGAAGGAAAAAGAAAACTTACCCGGCTCAACAGTAAAAATTCAAATATATACTTTTTATTATGAACAGTAACTTTCCTTTTTCGCGTATAACTTTCGCATACGAACTCCGATTTTTACGTACCACATATGCACGCGCTCGGTTTAACGTCCTCTACAACTTTCATGAAGAACATTTTCTCAAATTTTGACCCGAACAAAAAGTCAACTTTTAGGGCCCCCTAAAATGTCGAAACGAAGCCAAAAAGTAAATGTAAATGTCGTTTACCCATCGAAAGACTTGTAAACTGGTAATTTTAGGTTCGGGACGTTACAATCTCCCCTCCTTATAAAAATTTCGTCCTCGAAATTCCATATTGTTAAAGTAGAGATGGGTGCACACGCCAATCCATAGTAAATAGTCACGAAGATAAATAACACATCAATCCTACAACAATGGCGATGATAAGACACAGAAAAGATGTGCAAGTCTGCTCAAATCATGTAGAAATTACCTTCAAAACTGATCCAAAACTTGACCAATTAGAACATGGAGATCAACCCTTAGAAGAAACAATCCTCTAGCTGAAATCTAGTCAATTATTGTGATCTGAATAATTCCCACAGCGTTCTTACTAAATTCAGTGTATTAGGAGGTAGATTTACTTCCACTCATTACTGACAGTCCTTAACAACTGAGGGAGATCATCGTCAAAGCATTATGTTTGAAGCAACCTGTAAATGGTTCAACTATGTGAGCAGAAACACCTACTAAAATTCTCAGAATAAAGACTCAAGGCTAAATCAAGGTCGATGTTACTTGAACGAACTACACCTTAAAACTGCATAACGAAAATCAAATCTTCTTTAGATTAAGTTTTCCCTTTGCAATCTTAAGTCAACGACTGGAGTAGCTGATAATCTCGACAATCTCGATTACACAAGCAACCAAAAACATATACTTAGAACCCCAAATGTATCAATGTTCCAAGTTGGATACCCTTGTCTTACCTAACTATATAGTAGTACATACTCACAAGTACACAACTTTGACGTCAAGAAATTTAGGTCAAATACTAGTCCAAATAACTCATGGTATCAATATCACAAACTATTCAGTTTGAATAGTAGCATTCATACTCTTTTTCATATAACTCGTACAGTGAAGATCCACTTTGTTCACAAACAACATGATGATAATACATTTACCCACACTTAATACAATTTCAATTCCTACACGGTTTTATGGAAAGTCCAACAGTTAATAAAACACCACAAGATGCTCACTGATAACCCACATGTCTGAAATAACCAATTTCCTTAGCAACCACAAAACCGCACTTGCTTTTTGTCTGTTTGTGCTTAAATTTCTGATCGAATGTCGTGCACGTAGAGGTCCCATAGTTGTCAAGCATATCAAAGAGTAGCCTCGAACCAACCTATAAGTTCTTAATCAAGTACGTTATGGGGTCACTACACTTCCTTTGCGCTACTTTGATACCCAACTAAAACATTGATCAAAGCCTTGAGATGACATCTAAGTCAACTAGAGAAACTTCTTTGATATATACCCTGCTGGCCATAAGGCGACACATTTCACACACCTGTTTATGTTCAAAATTTCTGTACCAGACTGCTAGCAAGATAGTCCATTCTTTCTTCTCTATGTTTTCACACCATAATCTTCCAATAATCAACGTCAAACTTGCAAGTACTTGAGTATAGCAAACTCTCCTGGCATGGCTCAAAGCCGGTATCCCCAAGCGACGCTGTCATCGCTAAACTGAGGATAAAGTAGCTGAAGATCCACCCTCTAACAACACTTATTCAATAATATTCCAGCTACAACAACAATTTCAAAAACTAATCTGCGCTAACTAAGATTGCACCAAAATTTCCCAAACCTCATCTCGCTAAGCATAAATCCAACAACACAACTCAATCATAGTCGCTCAACAATCTAGTACTTCAAGTGTCAGTTGAAACCCTCGATAAAACTCAAGTCCAAACAAACAATTTCCAAACTCAACTCCAACATTTTGCCAAGTCATCGTACCTATAAACCCGTGATGGTGACCGAATATCAATCGTACCAACAGCTTTCTATACTTCTCCAATCAAGGGCCACCATACAGTAGAAAGATCGATCAAAGTGAAAACTAAATTTCAAACTGTTTAACCCATTACCACCAATAACGGTACCAAGGTAGTAAAACTCATTTAATTCCTCCAAGGCAATCTGTTAGTATATGTATGCAACTCAAGCAATCACCAATTTTCCTAGATGACAAACACCGTTCACAGAGTCTTTCCTCGAACATCAACCTTGATGCAAAACAGATACCCGTCTAACCTCTCTTATCATACAAAGCGGTACTAGAATATGAAATTAATCCAACCACATGGCGATCCAATTCCTCCATTTAATTACCATTGAAATACGCCACTACACAGACATACCGTATTACGTTTGACCCACATATAACAAGAATTCTAGTCAAACCTTAATTAGAAGTATTTCCGGAGCCAACTAGGAAACTTATTTCCTCAAAGTTATTCCACTAACCACTCTTACAATATCACAATCCAACTGTCTAGCAAAAACTTCATCAAGAATCTATCACAATTAATCTTCAAGGCTCCTCAATTTATAACTCGAATCATACTCTGTATCACAAGTAATTCCACTTGCATCATTATGAATACCCAACGAAATCACTACCTCTATTCTCCAAACTTTAGGTACAACCATTTCAGCCAAAACGGATAACCAATTAAGTACACGCATAGGCACAATCTCATATACAAAAGTTGTTTCTAATCTTCTCAATTAAATACTAGCAAAGATCGTAACTCGGCTGTGAAGCTCTATGCGTCCAACTAAATACTCAAGTTTCAAACATAACACTATTTCAAAAATTTAAATTCTGTCCATCTCCTTACTCAATACAATCCAAAACTTCAAAATGATAAATTATAAGTCAATGTATCTAGAATCAATTTCTTCCCGTCTGAACAAAACTAGATCCAAATATCATGGTCAGGTCAAAGGCCCAAGATAACCAGTCATGATTTCCAAGTAATCTCCAACAACTATCAATGATATCATAAATGTCACTTACATGCCATATCACATCACGTAACACATCTCCTGAAACTTGGTTCAACGTCAGAACCACTAATATTACTAGTTCCATTTCCATCAACAATTCTGATTCTAAAGCAATTTATAGCAAACAGAGACAGCCCAAAGCTATGTCCACTCAACTCTAACAATCAAACACAAAATCGAACTCTAGTCTTGCACCTTAAACCTTGCCCCAACAAACTTGTTGGCATCGAGGGAGAGATAACCACCACATTCCCTCGGATCACATTACGTAGCATAACTCAAACCTGTAGAGTAATCTAACATCACCATCACCAGGAAAAGGTGCAAGACACTTAAACAATCTGATATGCAGAGAAATCCCTATGAGGTCGGCGTATAAGAGGCATAGCACCTGAATGAAAGTCACTAACCATGTACCTTACACACTTAATGAATACATCAGCACCGAAGAGTAAACGATGGGGAACCGCTGCAGTCGGGCCATCACTCGGGAGGTACTCAGCAACATCAAGCAGATAAGGTAACTAGATCGAAACAAGACTACAGAATCTTACAACCTAGTGCTCTGATACCAACTGATAGGACCCGCCCCGGATTTCACCCTGAAATCCGAAGAGGCCCTGCGGGGCCCATCTTAGAAGAAATTCTACTAAAAATTTGACAGAACTTCCCCTAAAAATGGACAACCCAAAACCTGTAGAAAGACATTTACACTTCTAAATCATTCATCCTTATTCTCCTGGAGCCACCCTGCTCCCTATATCACAACATCTCTCATATTACAAAACAATTATGAAACTTAAGAATATTAATCTCAAGAGTTATCAGAGCAATCTATTTCTCAGGCGTACAAGAAGGTAGAAAGCAAGATAAATGACCGATGCTTTTATAATGCGGAAGCTATGACAGCTATGCCTCAACCCCAAGTACGGTCGACCTCAAGCTAAACTGGCCTGCAAACTGGGCATTTAAAACCAAAGGGCCCAGGGGAAAACATTTAAAATCCGTTAGAGTGAGTGGACGAAAATAAGTACTTTCAAATGTATAAGTAAAACTTAATGTTTTCCCAAGTTATTCTCTAAAATCTCGCATGCAGTTACAATCTTGAAAACACTCTTAATCATCCTCTTTACTGAAATCTCAATCACGTAACAAGAACATCTTGAAATCTCTTAAAATCTCATCCTCAATCCTGATAAAAACATCCTTTTCATGAGGCTCGTTTGATGACTAGAAAGGACTGCTGTCTAGTCATCTCATGCCATCTAGGAGGGACTGCCACCCAGATGACGCATCGGAAGGGACTGCCAACCGGAATAGGAGGCGGTGGATAGATGGGACTGCCAACTAGCCACTAGTAGTAGACGGGACTGCCGACTAACCACAGGTAGTAGACGGGACTGCCGACTAACTACCACATGTCATCTGGAAGGGACTGCCAACCAGGTGACGCATCGGATGGGACTGCCAACCGAGCTGTAGTCTGGAAGGGACTGCCAACCAGACTATTACCTAGAAGGGACTGCCAACTAGGTAAGATACGCATGCGCCAAAACTGACCTACTTAATAAACTGAATAGCCTCCTCAAGAAACTGAAAATAACCTCTTTCAATCACTTGCTTTCGGAAAGAAACTCGATATTACCTCAATAAATCAATAATAATTCACCGAAAGCATAACTCAGTAATAACTCGTTAACTCAAACCTCAATATCTCAATAAATCCTCGAAAACATAATCACATACTCTATAATTCAATAATTGCTTTCGAAAAGAAAGCTCCATCTAACCTAAGTCTGATAAGTGCGGAATTCAAAACCCAATAATTCTCGATAAATCAATTATGCTCAAATATTTGCTAAAATCTCTCGCACTCGTATATCTTCATAAAAACTGATATTCGAAAACAATAATTCTCATAATATTTTTCCGAATCAGTCACTTCCCGAAAATCATTTCCCAACTCAATAACTCATGAATCCCAACTCAAAAATCTACTACAAGCCCACGGGAAGGAATTTCAATACTAATCTTGTAATCCATAAATAAATCTCGATAAACTATATCTCAAATATTCAAAACATAATTAAATCTCAATTGGAAGAAAATAATAATAATACTGCATGCGGAATTAATTTAAAAACAAATGTCCACTCACAGTACTATTTAGGCGACCATGCATACGAGTTCCTTCGTCGAGCAATAGCTCGGTACATCGTCCTGTACACAATTATATTCCGTGAATAGTTATTCGACAAATTAATACGATTCCTAAAATCAATTCCTCATAATTACATCTCCACTTCTCCTCGGATGCAACCCAAATTATATCACTAATACCATGTCGTTAATTTAAAGGTTCCAAGGCAGAACCGAGAGATATCCGACGACCGGATTCTCGTAATTCGATAATCGAAACCCTAAACTTCAAAAATTCATAATAAATTCCAAGCTTCTCCAAAATTCACCAAATTTCATATACAAGCTCTACAATATTTATAGGATTTAACTAGCTAAAATAAAATAAAATAAAAACATAATATAAATCACTGTTCATACACCGCACTATTCACCATTGCACTATTCATGCGGTGACACTGTTCATGCGGCGGCCAACTCCTCCTCCGGCCACCAAATTTCATCCACAGCATCATCTCAACATTTCCAATAACTTTCTCAACTGTGACAAAGTCAGAAAATACCTTGAAGTAGCCGAACAATTAAGCACTCCGAAGTACAGTGAAATTTTCTAATTATGCTTTCTTCCTCCATGCTTCGATCTGGGTTCTGAAACTTGGTGAGCATGAAGAGTGGCTCAAGGCGCTTCTAATGGACCTGACTTTATGACCGGAGGTGGCCGGAAATCGGCGTTGACCAATTTGCTACAGTAAAAATGTTGGCTTCGATCTCCACATTTCCGGCCAAATCGCGGTAAACAACTCCCACATGCAGGTTAAGGAGGAGGAGACGAGTCTATCTAGGCCAGCAGCTCGCCATTTGGTGGTCTGGAGGAGGAGATATGCCGGAGGGAAAGAGAGTTGCAGAGGAGAGGAAGATAGAAAACCACGGGAGGGAGAAGAGAGAAGGAAAAAGAAAACTTACCCGGCTCAGTAAAAATTCAAATATATACTTTTTATTATGAACAGTAACTTTCCTTTTTCGCGTATAACTTTCGCATACGAACTCCGATTTTTACGTACCACATATGCACGCGCTCGGTTTAACGTCCTCTACAACTTTCATGAAGAACATTTTCTCAAATTTTGACCCGAACAAAAAGTCAACTTTTAGGGCCCCCTAAAATGTCGAAACGAAGCCAAAAAGTAAATGTAAATGTCGTTTACCCATCGAAAGACTTGTAAACTGGTAATTTTAGGTTCGGGACGTTACAATCTCCCCTCCTTATAAAAATTTCGTCCTCGAAATTCCATATTGTTGAAGTAGAGATGGGTGCACACGCCAATCCATAGTAAATAGTCACGAAGATAAATAACACATCAATCCTACAACAATGGCGATGATAAGACACAGAAAAGATGTGCAAGTCTGCTCAAATCATGTAGAAATTACCTTCAAAACTGATCCAAAACTTGACCAATTAGAACATGGAGATCAACCCTTAGAAGAAACAATCCTCTAGCTGAAATCTAGTCAATTATTGTGATCTGAATAATTCCCACAGCGTTCTTACTAAATTCAGTGTATTAGGAGGTAGATTTACTTCCACTCATTACTGACAGTCCTTAACAACTGAGGGAGATCATCGTCAAAGCATTATGTTTGAAGCAACCTGTAAATGGTTCAACTATGTGAGCAGAAACACCTACTAAAATTCTCAGAATAAAGACTCAAGGCTAAATCAAGGTCGATGTTACTTGAACGAACTACACCTTAAAACTGCATAACGAAAATCAAATCTTCTTTAGATTAAGTTTTCCCTTTGCAATCTTAAGTCAACGACTGGAGTAGCTGATAATCTCGACAATCTCGATTACACAAGCAACCAAAAACATATACTTAGAACCCCAAATGTATCAATGTTCCAAGTTGGATACCCTTGTCTTACCTAACTATATAGTAGTACATACTCACAAGTACACAACTTTGACGTCAAGAAATTTAGGTCAAATACTAGTCCAAATAACTCATGGTATCAATATCACAAACTATTCAGTTTGAATAGTAGCATTCATACTCTTTTTCATATAACTCGTACAGTGAAGATCCACTTTGTTCACAAACAACATGATGATAATACATTTACCCACACTTAATACAATTTCAATTCCTACACGGTTTTATGGAAAGTCCAACAGTTAATAAAACACCACAAGATGCTCACTGATAACCCACATGTCTGAAATAACCAATTTCCTTAGCAACCACAAAACCGCACTTGCTTTTTGTCTGTTTGTGCTTAAATTTCTGATCGAATGTCGTGCACGTAGAGGTCCCATAGTTGTCAAGCATATCAAAGAGTAGCCTCGAACCAACCTATAAGTTCTTAATCAAGTACGTTATGGGGTCACTACACTTCCTTTGCGCTACTTTGATACCCAACTAAAACATTGATCAAAGCCTTGAGATGACATCTAAGTCAACTAGAGAAACTTCTTTGATATATACCCTGCTGGCCATAAGGCGACACATTTCACACACCTGTTTATGTTCAAAATTTCTGTACCAGACTGCTAGCAAGATAGTCCATTCTTTCTTCTCTATGTTTTCACACCATAATCTTCCAATAATCAACGTCAAACTTGCAAGTACTTGAGTATAGCAAACTCTCCTGGCATGGCTCAAAGCCGGTATCCCCAAGCGACGCTGTCATCGCTAAACTGAGGATAAAGTAGCTGAAGATCCACCCTCTAACAACACTTATTCAATAATATTCCAGCTACAACAACAATTTCAAAAACTAATCTGCGCTAACTAAGATTGCACCAAAATTTCCCAAACCTCATCTCGCTAAGCATAAATCCAACAACACAACTCAATCATAGTCGCTCAACAATCTAGTACTTCAAGTGTCAGTTGAAACCCTCGATAAAACTCAAGTCCAAACAAACAATTTCCAAACTCAACTCCAACATTTTGCCAAGTCATCGTACCTATAAACCCGTGATGGTGACCGAATATCAATCGTACCAACAGCTTTCTATACTTCTCCAATCAAGGGCCACCATACAGTAGAAAGATCGATCAAAGTGAAAACTAAATTTCAAACTGTTTAACCCATTACCACCAATAACGGTACCAAGGTAGTAAAACTCATTTAATTCCTCCAAGGCAATCTGTTAGTATATGTATGCAACTCAAGCAATCACCAATTTTCCTAGATGACAAACACCGTTCACAGAGTCTTTCCTCGAACATCAACCTTGATGCAAAACAGATACCCGTCTAACCTCTCTTATCATACAAAGCGGTACTAGAATATGAAATTAATCCAACCACATGGCGATCCAATTCCTCCATTTAATTACCATTGAAATACGCCACTACACAGACATACCGTATTACGTTTGACCCACATATAACAAGAATTCTAGTCAAACCTTAATTAGAAGTATTTCCGGAGCCAACTAGGAAACTTATTTCCTCAAAGTTATTCCACTAACCACTCTTACAATATCACAATCCAACTGTCTAGCAAAAACTTCATCAAGAATCTATCACAATTAATCTTCAAGGCTCCTCAATTTATAACTCGAATCATACTCTGTATCACAAGTAATTCCACTTGCATCATTATGAATACCCAACGAAATCACTACCTCTATTCTCCAAACTTTAGGTACAACCATTTCAGCCAAAACGGATAACCAATTAAGTACACGCATAGGCACAATCTCATATACAAAAGTTGTTTCTAATCTTCTCAATTAAATACTAGCAAAGATCGTAACTCGGCTGTGAAGCTCTATGCGTCCAACTAAATACTCAAGTTTCAAACATAACACTATTTCAAAATTTAAATTCTGTCCATCTCCTTACTCAATACAATCCAAAACTTCAAAATGATAAATTATAAGTCAATGTATCTAGAATCAATTTCTTCCCGTCTGAACAAAACTAGATCCAAATATCATGGTCAGGTCAAAGGCCCAAGATAACCAGTCATGATTTCCAAGTAATCTCCAACAACTATCAATGATATCATAAATGTCACTTACATGCCATATCACATCACGTAACACATCTCCTGAAACTTGGTTCAACGTCAGAACCACTAATATTACTAGTTCCATTTCCATCAACAATTCTGATTCTAAAGCAATTTATAGCAAACAGAGACAGCCCAAAGCTATGTCCACTCAACTCTAACAATCAAACACAAAATCGAACTCTAGTCTTGCACCTTAAACCTTGCCCCAACAAACTTGTTGGCATCGAGGGAGAGATAACCACCACATTCCCTCGGATCACATTACGTAGCATAACTCAAACCTGTAGAGTAATCTAACATCACCATCACCAGGAAAAGGTGCAAGACACTTAAACAATCTGATATGCAGAGAAATCCCTATGAGGTCGGCGTATAAGAGGCATAGCACCTGAATGAAAGTCACTAACCATGTACCTTACACACTTAATGAATACATCAGCACCGAAGAGTAAACGATGGGGAACCGCTGCAGTCGGGCCATCACTCGGGAGGTACTCAGCAACATCAAGCAGATAAGGTAACTAGATCGAAACAAGACTACAGAATCTTACAACCTAGTGCTCTGATACCAACTGATAGGACCCGCCCCGGATTTCACCCTGAAATCCGAAGAGGCCCTGCGGGGCCCATCTTAGAAGAAATTCTACTAAAAATTTGACAGAACTTCCCCTAAAAATGGACAACCCAAAACCTGTAGAAAGACATTTACACTTCTAAATCATTCATCCTTATTCTCCTGGAGCCACCCTGCTCCCTATATCACAACATCTCTCATATTACAAAACAATTATGAAACTTAAGAATATTAATCTCAAGAGTTATCAGAGCAATCTATTTCTCAGGCGTACAAGAAGGTAGAAAGCAAGATAAATGACCGATGCTTTTATAATGCGGAAGCTATGACAGCTATGCCTCAACCCCAAGTACGGTCGACCTCAAGCTAAACTGGCCTGCAAACTGGGCATTTAAAACCAAAGGGCCCAGGGGAAAACATTTAAAATCCGTTAGAGTGAGTGGACGAAAATAAGTACTTTCAAATGTATAAGTAAAACTTAATGTTTTCCCAAGTTATTCTCTAAAATCTCGCATGCAGTTACAATCTTGAAAACACTCTTAATCATCCTCTTTACTGAAATCTCAATCACGTAACAAGAACATCTTGAAATCTCTTAAAATCTCATCCTCAATCCTGATAAAAACATCCTTTTCATGAGGCTCGTTTGATGACTAGAAAGGACTGCTGTCTAGTCATCTCATGCCATCTAGGAGGGACTGCCACCCAGATGACGCATCGGAAGGGACTGCCAACCGGAATAGGAGGCGGTGGATAGATGGGACTGCCAACTAGCCACTAGTAGTAGACGGGACTGCCGACTAACCACAGGTAGTAGACGGGACTGCCGACTAACTACCACATGTCATCTGGAAGGGACTGCCAACCAGGTGACGCATCGGATGGGACTGCCAACCGAGCTGTAGTCTGGAAGGGACTGCCAACCAGACTATTACCTAGAAGGGACTGCCAACTAGGTAAGATACGCATGCGCCAAAACTGACCTACTTAATAAACTGAATAGCCTCCTCAAGAAACTGAAAATAACCTCTTTCAATCACTTGCTTTCGGAAAGAAACTCGATATTACCTCAATAAATCAATAATAATTCACCGAAAGCATAACTCAGTAATAACTCGTTAACTCAAACCTCAATATCTCAATAAATCCTCGAAAACATAATCACATACTCTATAATTCAATAATTGCTTTCGAAAAGAAAGCTCCATCTAACCTAAGTCTGATAAGTGCGGAATTCAAAACCCAATAATTCTCGATAAATCAATTATGCTCAAATATTTGCTAAAATCTCTCGCACTCGTATATCTTCATAAAAACTGATATTCGAAAACAATAATTCTCATAATATTTTTCCGAATCAGTCACTTCCCGAAAATCATTTCCCAACTCAATAACTCATGAATCCCAACTCAAAAATCTACTACAAGCCCACGGGAAGGAATTTCAATACTAATCTTGTAATCCATAAATAAATCTCGATAAACTATATCTCAAATATTCAAAACATAATTAAATCTCAATTGGAAGAAAATAATAATAATACTGCATGCGGAATTAATTTAAAAACAAATGTCCACTCACAGTACTATTTAGGCGACCATGCATACGAGTTCCTTCGTCGAGCAATAGCTCGGTACATCGTCCTGTACACAATTATATTCCGTGAATAGTTATTCGACAAATTAATACGATTCCTAAAATCAATTCCTCATAATTACATCTCCACTTCTCCTCGGATGCAACCCAAATTATATCACTAATACCATGTCGTTAATTTAAAGGTTCCAAGGCAGAACCGAGAGATATCCGACGACCGGATTCTCGTAATTCGATAATCGAAACCCTAAACTTCAAAAATTCATAATAAATTCCAAGCTTCTCCAAAATTCACCAAATTTCATATACAAGCTCTACAATATTTATAGGATTTAACTAGCTAAAATAAAATAAAATAAAAACATAATATAAATCACTGTTCATACACCGCACTATTCACCATTGCACTATTCATGCGGTGACACTGTTCATGCGGCGGCCAACTCCTCCTCCGGCCACCAAATTTCATCCACAGCATCATCTCAACATTTCCAATAACTTTCTCAACTGTGACAAAGTCAGAAAATACCTTGAAGTAGCCGAACAATTAAGCACTCCGAAGTACAGTGAAATTTTCTAATTATGCTTTCTTCCTCCATGCTTCGATCTGGGTTCTGAAACTTGGTGAGCATGAAGAGTGGCTCAAGGCGCTTCTAATGGACCTGACTTTATGACCGGAGGTGGCCGGAAATCGGCGTTGACCAATTTGCTACAGTAAAAATGTTGGCTTCGATCTCCACATTTCCGGCCAAATCGCGGTAAACAACTCCCACATGCAGGTTAAGGAGGAGGAGACGAGTCTATCTAGGCCAGCAGCTCGCCATTTGGTGGTCTGGAGGAGGAGATATGCCGGAGGGAAAGAGAGTTGCAGAGGAGAGGAAGATAGAAAACCACGGGAGGGAGAAGAGAGAAGGAAAAAGAAAACTTACCCGGCTCAACAGTAAAAATTCAAATATATACTTTTTATTATGAACAGTAACTTTCCTTTTTCGCGTATAACTTTAGCATACGAACTCCGATTTTTACGTACCACATATGCACGCGCTCGGTTTAACGTCCTCTACAACTTTCATGAAGAACATTTTCTCAAATTTTGACCCGAACAAAAAGTCAACTTTTAGGGCCCCCTAAAATGTCGAAACGAAGCCAAAAAGTAAATGTAAATGTCGTTTACCCATCGAAAGACTTGTAAACTGGTAATTTTAGGTTCGGGACGTTACAATCTCCCCTCCTTATAAAAATTTCGTCCTCGAAATTCCATATTGTTGAAGTAGAGATGGGTGCACACGCCAATCCATAGTAAATAGTCACGAAGATAAATAACACATCAATCCTACAACAATGGCGATGATAAGACACAGAAAAGATGTGCAAGTCTGCTCAAATCATGTAGAAATTACCTTCAAAACTGATCCAAAACTTGACCAATTAGAACATGGAGATCAACCCTTAGAAGAAACAATCCTCTAGCTGAAATCTAGTCAATTATTGTGATCTGAATAATTCCCACAGCGTTCTTACTAAATTCAGTGTATTAGGAGGTAGATTTACTTCCACTCATTACTGACAGTCCTTAACAACTGAGGGAGATCATCGTCAAAGCATTATGTTTGAAGCAACCTGTAAATGGTTCAACTATGTGAGCAGAAACACCTACTAAAATTCTCAGAATAAAGACTCAAGGCTAAATCAAGGTCGATGTTACTTGAACGAACTACACCTTAAAACTGCATAACGAAAATCAAATCTTCTTTAGATTAAGTTTTCCCTTTGCAATCTTAAGTCAACGACTGGAGTAGCTGATAATCTCGACAATCTCGATTACACAAGCAACCAAAAACATATACTTAGAACCCCAAATGTATCAATGTTCCAAGTTGGATACCCTTGTCTTACCTAACTATATAGTAGTACATACTCACAAGTACACAACTTTGACGTCAAGAAATTTAGGTCAAATACTAGTCCAAATAACTCATGGTATCAATATCACAAACTATTCAGTTTGAATAGTAGCATTCATACTCTTTTTCATATAACTCGTACAGTGAAGATCCACTTTGTTCACAAACAACATGATGATAATACATTTACCCACACTTAATACAATTTCAATTCCTACACGGTTTTATGGAAAGTCCAACAGTTAATAAAACACCACAAGATGCTCACTGATAACCCACATGTCTGAAATAACCAATTTCCTTAGCAACCACAAAACCGCACTTGCTTTTTGTCTGTTTGTGCTTAAATTTCTGATCGAATGTCGTGCACGTAGAGGTCCCATAGTTGTCAAGCATATCAAAGAGTAGCCTCGAACCAACCTATAAGTTCTTAATCAAGTACGTTATGGGGTCACTACACTTCCTTTGCGCTACTTTGATACCCAACTAAAACATTGATCAAAGCCTTGAGATGACATCTAAGTCAACTAGAGAAACTTCTTTGATATATACCCTGCTGGCCATAAGGCGACACATTTCACACACCTGTTTATGTTCAAAATTTCTGTACCAGACTGCTAGCAAGATAGTCCATTCTTTCTTCTCTATGTTTTCACACCATAATCTTCCAATAATCAACGTCAAACTTGCAAGTACTTGAGTATAGCAAACTCTCCTGGCATGGCTCAAAGCCGGTATCCCCAAGCGACGCTGTCATCGCTAAACTGAGGATAAAGTAGCTGAAGATCCACCCTCTAACAACACTTATTCAATAATATTCCAGCTACAACAACAATTTCAAAAACTAATCTGCGCTAACTAAGATTGCACCAAAATTTCCCAAACCTCATCTCGCTAAGCATAAATCCAACAACACAACTCAATCATAGTCGCTCAACAATCTAGTACTTCAAGTGTCAGTTGAAACCCTCGATAAAACTCAAGTCCAAACAAACAATTTCCAAACTCAACTCCAACATTTTGCCAAGTCATCGTACCTATAAACCCGTGATGGTGACCGAATATCAATCGTACCAACAGCTTTCTATACTTCTCCAATCAAGGGCCACCATACAGTAGAAAGATCGATCAAAGTGAAAACTAAATTTCAAACTGTTTAACCCATTACCACCAATAACGGTACCAAGGTAGTAAAACTCATTTAATTCCTCCAAGGCAATCTGTTAGTATATGTATGCAACTCAAGCAATCACCAATTTTCCTAGATGACAAACACCGTTCACAGAGTCTTTCCTCGAACATCAACCTTGATGCAAAACAGATACCCGTCTAACCTCTCTTATCATACAAAGCGGTACTAGAATATGAAATTAATCCAACCACATGGCGATCCAATTCCTCCATTTAATTACCATTGAAATACGCCACTACACAGACATACCGTATTACGTTTGACCCACATATAACAAGAATTCTAGTCAAACCTTAATTAGAAGTATTTCCGGAGCCAACTAGGAAACTTATTTCCTCAAGTTATTCCACTAACCACTCTTACAATATCACAATCCAACTGTCTAGCAAAAACTTCATCAAGAATCTATCACAATTAATCTTCAAGGCTCCTCAATTTATAACTCGAATCATACTCTGTATCACAAGTAATTCCACTTGCATCATTATGAATACCCAACGAAATCACTACCTCTATTCTCCAAACTTTAGGTACAACCATTTCAGCCAAAACGGATAACCAATTAAGTACACGCATAGGCACAATCTCATATACAAAAGTTGTTTCTAATCTTCTCAATTAAATACTAGCAAAGATCGTAACTCGGCTGTGAAGCTCTATGCGTCCAACTAAATACTCAAGTTTCAAACATAACACTATTTCAAAAATTTAAATTCTGTCCATCTCCTTACTCAATACAATCCAAAACTTCAAAATGATAAATTATAAGTCAATGTATCTAGAATCAATTTCTTCCCGTCTGAACAAAACTAGATCCAAATATCATGGTCAGGTCAAAGGCCCAAGATAACCAGTCATGATTTCCAAGTAATCTCCAACAACTATCAATGATATCATAAATGTCACTTACATGCCATATCACATCACGTAACACATCTCCTGAAACTTGGTTCAACGTCAGAACCACTAATATTACTAGTTCCATTTCCATCAACAATTCTGATTCTAAAGCAATTTATAGCAAACAGAGACAGCCCAAAGCTATGTCCACTCAACTCTAACAATCAAACACAAAATCGAACTCTAGTCTTGCACCTTAAACCTTGCCCCAACAAACTTGTTGGCATCGAGGGAGAGATAACCACCACATTCCCTCGGATCACATTACGTAGCATAACTCAAACCTGTAGAGTAATCTAACATCACCATCACCAGGAAAAGGTGCAAGACACTTAAACAATCTGATATGCAGAGAAATCCCTATGAGGTCGGCGTATAAGAGGCATAGCACCTGAATGAAAGTCACTAACCATGTACCTTACACACTTAATGAATACATCAGCACCGAAGAGTAAACGATGGGGAACCGCTGCAGTCGGGCCATCACTCGGGAGGTACTCAGCAACATCAAGCAGATAAGGTAACTAGATCGAAACAAGACTACAGAATCTTACAACCTAGTGCTCTGATACCAACTGATAGGACCCGCCCCGGATTTCACCCTGAAATCCGAAGAGGCCCTGCGGGGCCCATCTTAGAAGAAATTCTACTAAAAATTTGACAGAACTTCCCCTAAAAATGGACAACCCAAAACCTGTAGAAAGACATTTACACTTCTAAATCATTCATCCTTATTCTCCTGGAGCCACCCTGCTCCCTATATCACAACATCTCTCATATTACAAAACAATTATGAAACTTAAGAATATTAATCTCAAGAGTTATCAGAGCAATCTATTTCTCAGGCGTACAAGAAGGTAGAAAGCAAGATAAATGACCGATGCTTTTATAATGCGGAAGCTATGACAGCTATGCCTCAACCCCAAGTACGGTCGACCTCAAGCTAAACTGGCCTGCAAACTGGGCATTTAAAACCAAAGGGCCCAGGGGAAAACATTTAAAATCCGTTAGAGTGAGTGGACGAAAATAAGTACTTTCAAATGTATAAGTAAAACTTAATGTTTTCCCAAGTTATTCTCTAAAATCTCGCATGCAGTTACAATCTTGAAAACACTCTTAATCATCCTCTTTACTGAAATCTCAATCACGTAACAAGAACATCTTGAAATCTCTTAAAATCTCATCCTCAATCCTGATAAAAACATCCTTTTCATGAGGCTCGTTTGATGACTAGAAAGGACTGCTGTCTAGTCATCTCATGCCATCTAGGAGGGACTGCCACCCAGATGACGCATCGGAAGGGACTGCCAACCGGAATAGGAGGCGGTGGATAGATGGGACTGCCAACTAGCCACTAGTAGTAGACGGGACTGCCGACTAACCACAGGTAGTAGACGGGACTGCCGACTAACTACCACATGTCATCTGGAAGGGACTGCCAACCAGGTGACGCATCGGATGGGACTGCCAACCGAGCTGTAGTCTGGAAGGGACTGCCAACCAGACTATTACCTAGAAGGGACTGCCAACTAGGTAAGATACGCATGCGCCAAAACTGACCTACTTAATAAACTGAATAGCCTCCTCAAGAAACTGAAAATAACCTCTTTCAATCACTTGCTTTCGGAAAGAAACTCGATATTACCTCAATAAATCAATAATAATTCACCGAAAGCATAACTCAGTAATAACTCGTTAACTCAAACCTCAATATCTCAATAAATCCTCGAAAACATAATCACATACTCTATAATTCAATAATTGCTTTCGAAAAGAAAGCTCCATCTAACCTAAGTCTGATAAGTGCGGAATTCAAAACCCAATAATTCTCGATAAATCAATTATGCTCAAATATTTGCTAAAATCTCTCGCACTCGTATATCTTCATAAAAACTGATATTCGAAAACAATAATTCTCATAATATTTTTCCGAATCAGTCACTTCCCGAAAATCATTTCCCAACTCAATAACTCATGAATCCCAACTCAAAAATCTACTACAAGCCCACGGGAAGGAATTTCAATACTAATCTTGTAATCCATAAATAAATCTCGATAAACTATATCTCAAATATTCAAAACATAATTAAATCTCAATTGGAAGAAAATAATAATAATACTGCATGCGGAATTAATTTAAAAACAAATGTCCACTCACAGTACTATTTAGGCGACCATGCATACGAGTTCCTTCGTCGAGCAATAGCTCGGTACATCGTCCTGTACACAATTATATTCCGTGAATAGTTATTCGACAAATTAATACGATTCCTAAAATCAATTCCTCATAATTACATCTCCACTTCTCCTCGGATGCAACCCAAATTATATCACTAATACCATGTCGTTAATTTAAAGGTTCCAAGGCAGAACCGAGAGATATCCGACGACCGGATTCTCGTAATTCGATAATCGAAACCCTAAACTTCAAAAATTCATAATAAATTCCAAGCTTCTCCAAAATTCACCAAATTTCATATACAAGCTCTACAATATTTATAGGATTTAACTAGCTAAAATAAAATAAAATAAAAACATAATATAAATCACTGTTCATACACCGCACTATTCACCATTGCACTATTCATGCGGTGACACTGTTCATGCGGCGGCCAACTCCTCCTCCGGCCACCAAATTTCATCCACAGCATCATCTCAACATTTCCAATAACTTTCTCAACTGTGACAAAGTCAGAAAATACCTTGAAGTAGCCGAACAATTAAGCACTCCGAAGTACAGTGAAATTTTCTAATTATGCTTTCTTCCTCCATGCTTCGATCTGGGTTCTGAAACTTGGTGAGCATGAAGAGTGGCTCAAGGCGCTTCTAATGGACCTGACTTTATGACCGGAGGTGGCCGGAAATCGGCGTTGACCAATTTGCTACAGTAAAAATGTTGGCTTCGATCTCCACATTTCCGGCCAAATCGCGGTAAACAACTCCCACATGCAGGTTAAGGAGGAGGAGACGAGTCTATCTAGGCCAGCAGCTCGCCATTTGGTGGTCTGGAGGAGGAGATATGCCGGAGGGAAAGAGAGTTGCAGAGGAGAGGAAGATAGAAAACCACGGGAGGGAGAAGAGAGAAGGAAAAAGAAAACTTACCCGGCTCAACAGTAAAAATTCAAATATATACTTTTTATTATGAACAGTAACTTTCCTTTTTCGCGTATAACTTTCGCATACGAACTCCGATTTTTACGTACCACATATGCACGCGCTCGGTTTAACGTCCTCTACAACTTTCATGAAGAACATTTTCTCAAATTTTGACCCGAACAAAAAGTCAACTTTTAGGGCCCCCTAAAATGTCGAAACGAAGCCAAAAAGTAAATGTAAATGTCGTTTACCCATCGAAAGACTTGTAAACTGGTAATTTTAGGTTCGGGACGTTACAATCTCCCCTCCTTATAAAAATTTCGTCCTCGAAATTCCATATTGTTGAAGTAGAGATGGGTGCACACGCCAATCCATAGTAAATAGTCACGAAGATAAATAACACATCAATCCTACAACAATGGCGATGATAAGACACAGAAAAGATGTGCAAGTCTGCTCAAATCATGTAGAAATTACCTTCAAAACTGATCCAAAACTTGACCAATTAGAACATGGAGATCAACCCTTAGAAGAAACAATCCTCTAGCTGAAATCTAGTCAATTATTGTGATCTGAATAATTCCCACAGCGTTCTTACTAAATTCAGTGTATTAGGAGGTAGATTTACTTCCACTCATTACTGACAGTCCTTAACAACTGAGGGAGATCATCGTCAAAGCATTATGTTTGAAGCAACCTGTAAATGGTTCAACTATGTGAGCAGAAACACCTACTAAAATTCTCAGAATAAAGACTCAAGGCTAAATCAAGGTCGATGTTACTTGAACGAACTACACCTTAAAACTGCATAACGAAAATCAAATCTTCTTTAGATTAAGTTTTCCCTTTGCAATCTTAAGTCAACGACTGGAGTAGCTGATAATCTCGACAATCTCGATTACACAAGCAACCAAAAACATATACTTAGAACCCCAAATGTATCAATGTTCCAAGTTGGATACCCTTGTCTTACCTAACTATATAGTAGTACATACTCACAAGTACACAACTTTGACGTCAAGAAATTTAGGTCAAATACTAGTCCAAATAACTCATGGTATCAATATCACAAACTATTCAGTTTGAATAGTAGCATTCATACTCTTTTTCATATAACTCGTACAGTGAAGATCCACTTTGTTCACAAACAACATGATGATAATACATTTACCCACACTTAATACAATTTCAATTCCTACACGGTTTTATGGAAAGTCCAACAGTTAATAAAACACCACAAGATGCTCACTGATAACCCACATGTCTGAAATAACCAATTTCCTTAGCAACCACAAAACCGCACTTGCTTTTTGTCTGTTTGTGCTTAAATTTCTGATCGAATGTCGTGCACGTAGAGGTCCCATAGTTGTCAAGCATATCAAAGAGTAGCCTCGAACCAACCTATAAGTTCTTAATCAAGTACGTTATGGGGTCACTACACTTCCTTTGCGCTACTTTGATACCCAACTAAAACATTGATCAAAGCCTTGAGATGACATCTAAGTCAACTAGAGAAACTTCTTTGATATATACCCTGCTGGCCATAAGGCGACACATTTCACACACCTGTTTATGTTCAAAATTTCTGTACCAGACTGCTAGCAAGATAGTCCATTCTTTCTTCTCTATGTTTTCACACCATAATCTTCCAATAATCAACGTCAAACTTGCAAGTACTTGAGTATAGCAAACTCTCCTGGCATGGCTCAAAGCCGGTATCCCCAAGCGACGCTGTCATCGCTAAACTGAGGATAAAGTAGCTGAAGATCCACCCTCTAACAACACTTATTCAATAATATTCCAGCTACAACAACAATTTCAAAAACTAATCTGCGCTAACTAAGATTGCACCAAAATTTCCCAAACCTCATCTCGCTAAGCATAAATCCAACAACACAACTCAATCATAGTCGCTCAACAATCTAGTACTTCAAGTGTCAGTTGAAACCCTCGATAAAACTCAAGTCCAAACAAACAATTTCCAAACTCAACTCCAACATTTTGCCAAGTCATCGTACCTATAAACCCGTGATGGTGACCGAATATCAATCGTACCAACAGCTTTCTATACTTCTCCAATCAAGGGCCACCATACAGTAGAAAGATCGATCAAAGTGAAAACTAAATTTCAAACTGTTTAACCCATTACCACCAATAACGGTACCAAGGTAGTAAAACTCATTTAATTCCTCCAAGGCAATCTGTTAGTATATGTATGCAACTCAAGCAATCACCAATTTTCCTAGATGACAAACACCGTTCACAGAGTCTTTCCTCGAACATCAACCTTGATGCAAAACAGATACCCGTCTAACCTCTCTTATCATACAAAGCGGTACTAGAATATGAAATTAATCCAACCACATGGCGATCCAATTCCTCCATTTAATTACCATTGAAATACGCCACTACACAGACATACCGTATTACGTTTGACCCACATATAACAAGAATTCTAGTCAAACCTTAATTAGAAGTATTTCCGGAGCCAACTAGGAAACTTATTTCCTCAAAGTTATTCCACTAACCACTCTTACAATATCACAATCCAACTGTCTAGCAAAAACTTCATCAAGAATCTATCACAATTAATCTTCAAGGCTCCTCAATTTATAACTCGAATCATACTCTGTATCACAAGTAATTCCACTTGCATCATTATGAATACCCAACGAAATCACTACCTCTATTCTCCAAACTTTAGGTACAACCATTTCAGCCAAAACGGATAACCAATTAAGTACACGCATAGGCACAATCTCATATACAAAAGTTGTTTCTAATCTTCTCAATTAAATACTAGCAAAGATCGTAACTCGGCTGTGAAGCTCTATGCGTCCAACTAAATACTCAAGTTTCAAACATAACACTATTTCAAAAATTTAAATTCTGTCCATCTCCTTACTCAATACAATCCAAAACTTCAAAATGATAAATTATAAGTCAATGTATCTAGAATCAATTTCTTCCCGTCTGAACAAAACTAGATCCAAATATCATGGTCAGGTCAAAGGCCCAAGATAACCAGTCATGATTTCCAAGTAATCTCCAACAACTATCAATGATATCATAAATGTCACTTACATGCCATATCACATCACGTAACACATCTCCTGAAACTTGGTTCAACGTCAGAACCACTAATATTACTAGTTCCATTTCCATCAACAATTCTGATTCTAAAGCAATTTATAGCAAACAGAGACAGCCCAAAGCTATGTCCACTCAACTCTAACAATCAAACACAAAATCGAACTCTAGTCTTGCACCTTAAACCTTGCCCCAACAAACTTGTTGGCATCGAGGGAGAGATAACCACCACATTCCCTCGGATCACATTACGTAGCATAACTCAAACCTGTAGAGTAATCTAACATCACCATCACCAGGAAAAGGTGCAAGACACTTAAACAATCTGATATGCAGAGAAATCCCTATGAGGTCGGCGTATAAGAGGCATAGCACCTGAATGAAAGTCACTAACCATGTACCTTACACACTTAATGAATACATCAGCACCGAAGAGTAAACGATGGGGAACCGCTGCAGTCGGGCCATCACTCGGGAGGTACTCAGCAACATCAAGCAGATAAGGTAACTAGATCGAAACAAGACTACAGAATCTTACAACCTAGTGCTCTGATACCAACTGATAGGACCCGCCCCGGATTTCACCCTGAAATCCGAAGAGGCCCTGCGGGGCCCATCTTAGAAGAAATTCTACTAAAAATTTGACAGAACTTCCCCTAAAAATGGACAACCCAAAACCTGTAGAAAGACATTTACACTTCTAAATCATTCATCCTTATTCTCCTGGAGCCACCCTGCTCCCTATATCACAACATCTCTCATATTACAAAACAATTATGAAACTTAAGAATATTAATCTCAAGAGTTATCAGAGCAATCTATTTCTCAGGCGTACAAGAAGGTAGAAAGCAAGATAAATGACCGATGCTTTTATAATGCGGAAGCTATGACAGCTATGCCTCAACCCCAAGTACGGTCGACCTCAAGCTAAACTGGCCTGCAAACTGGGCATTTAAAACCAAAGGGCCCAGGGGAAAACATTTAAAATCCGTTAGAGTGAGTGGACGAAAATAAGTACTTTCAAATGTATAAGTAAAACTTAATGTTTTCCCAAGTTATTCTCTAAAATCTCGCATGCAGTTACAATCTTGAAAACACTCTTAATCATCCTCTTTACTGAAATCTCAATCACGTAACAAGAACATCTTGAAATCTCTTAAAATCTCATCCTCAATCCTGATAAAAACATCCTTTTCATGAGGCTCGTTTGATGACTAGAAAGGACTGCTGTCTAGTCATCTCATGCCATCTAGGAGGGACTGCCACCCAGATGACGCATCGGAAGGGACTGCCAACCGGAATAGGAGGCGGTGGATAGATGGGACTGCCAACTAGCCACTAGTAGTAGACGGGACTGCCGACTAACCACAGGTAGTAGACGGGACTGCCGACTAACTACCACATGTCATCTGGAAGGGACTGCCAACCAGGTGACGCATCGGATGGGACTGCCAACCGAGCTGTAGTCTGGAAGGGACTGCCAACCAGACTATTACCTAGAAGGGACTGCCAACTAGGTAAGATACGCATGCGCCAAAACTGACCTACTTAATAAACTGAATAGCCTCCTCAAGAAACTGAAAATAACCTCTTTCAATCACTTGCTTTCGGAAAGAAACTCGATATTACCTCAATAAATCAATAATAATTCACCGAAAGCATAACTCAGTAATAACTCGTTAACTCAAACCTCAATATCTCAATAAATCCTCGAAAACATAATCACATACTCTATAATTCAATAATTGCTTTCGAAAAGAAAGCTCCATCTAACCTAAGTCTGATAAGTGCGGAATTCAAAACCCAATAATTCTCGATAAATCAATTATGCTCAAATATTTGCTAAAATCTCTCGCACTCGTATATCTTCATAAAAACTGATATTCGAAAACAATAATTCTCATAATATTTTTCCGAATCAGTCACTTCCCGAAAATCATTTCCCAACTCAATAACTCATGAATCCCAACTCAAAAATCTACTACAAGCCCACGGGAAGGAATTTCAATACTAATCTTGTAATCCATAAATAAATCTCGATAAACTATATCTCAAATATTCAAAACATAATTAAATCTCAATTGGAAGAAAATAATAATAATACTGCATGCGGAATTAATTTAAAAACAAATGTCCACTCACAGTACTATTTAGGCGACCATGCATACGAGTTCCTTCGTCGAGCAATAGCTCGGTACATCGTCCTGTACACAATTATATTCCGTGAATAGTTATTCGACAAATTAATACGATTCCTAAAATCAATTCCTCATAATTACATCTCCACTTCTCCTCGGATGCAACCCAAATTATATCACTAATACCATGTCGTTAATTTAAAGGTTCCAAGGCAGAACCGAGAGATATCCGACGACCGGATTCTCGTAATTCGATAATCGAAACCCTAAACTTCAAAAATTCATAATAAATTCCAAGCTTCTCCAAAATTCACCAAATTTCATATACAAGCTCTACAATATTTATAGGATTTAACTAGCTAAAATAAAATAAAATAAAAACATAATATAAATCACTGTTCATACACCGCACTATTCACCATTGCACTATTCATGCGGTGACACTGTTCATGCGGCGGCCAACTCCTCCTCCGGCCACCAAATTTCATCCACAGCATCATCTCAACATTTCCAATAACTTTCTCAACTGTGACAAAGTCAGAAAATACCTTGAAGTAGCCGAACAATTAAGCACTCCGAAGTACAGTGAAATTTTCTAATTATGCTTTCTTCCTCCATGCTTCGATCTGGGTTCTGAAACTTGGTGAGCATGAAGAGTGGCTCAAGGCGCTTCTAATGGACCTGACTTTATGACCGGAGGTGGCCGGAAATCGGCGTTGACCAATTTGCTACAGTAAAAATGTTGGCTTCGATCTCCACATTTCCGGCCAAATCGCGGTAAACAACTCCCACATGCAGGTTAAGGAGGAGGAGACGAGTCTATCTAGGCCAGCAGCTCGCCATTTGGTGGTCTGGAGGAGGAGATATGCCGGAGGGAAAGAGAGTTGCAGAGGAGAGGAAGATAGAAAACCACGGGAGGGAGAAGAGAGAAGGAAAAAGAAAACTTACCCGGCTCAACAGTAAAAATTCAAATATATACTTTTATTATGAACAGTAACTTTCCTTTTTCGCGTATAACTTTTGCATACGAACTCCGATTTTTACGTACCACATATGCACGCGCTCGGTTTAACGTCCTCTACAACTTTCATGAAGAACATTTTCTCAAATTTTGACCCAAACAAAAAGTCAACTTTTAGGGCCCCCTAAAATGTCGAAACGAAGCCAAAAAGTAAATGTAAATGTCGTTTACCCATCGAAAGACTTGTAAAGAGAATAGGTGTCCAGGTCTTGAGTCTCCTCTATGACAATTTGCTTGGCTTGAAATTTTGAAGGAAGAGCCCTGAGAAATTTCTTGACTATTCGATGCTCCTCAAATGGATCATCAAGACTACGGCATTGGTTTGTCACATTGAGAAGTCGAGCGTGAAAATCATCAATTGATTCATCTTCCCCCATGGTCATGTTCTCAAATTCCAATACGAGTCTTTGAAGCTTCTGACCTCTAACCTTCTTGTTTCCCTCATAAGTAACCTGAAGTAGATCCCAAGCTTGTTTGGCTGTGTCACAGTGGCTAATTCTCATCCTCTCATTCTTGGACAAAGCTGTGAATAGTGAATTCCTTGCCTTAAAGTCACAAGTTCTATCACGAACTTCCTCTTCTGTCCATTCCTTCCTAGGTTTGAGAACCCTTGCAGAGGACCCTTCTACTTTCTTTGATTCTTCTACCTTGGTTGGGTGTTCCCATCCATTCTCAACTATATTCCACATGTTTTCATCTTGAGAGTAGAGAAAAGCCCCCATCATAATCTTCCATTGTGAATAGTCTTCACCATCAAACAAAGGCGGGCAATTTATAGAACTAGAGGCTATGTTATATTCACGTTCCATCCTTGACCACTGATCAACTAAAAAAGCTTTAGAACCTGCTCTGATGCCAAGTGAAAATACAAGGATAGAATATGATTTTCTGGAGAATGGGGATTGCAGTGCACGGATCAATCCTCACTGGGCAGCAGAAACCAAAATGACAAATAGAACACCGGGTTTTGGTTACGCAGTGAAAACCTCAAGTATGAGATTAAAAATACTGCAGGGCTCTTACTCTTGAGAACCCAAAATAAAGATCATCATATTGAAAAGGATATGTTCTTTTACAAACTTTGAATAGCACTAGCTCGACTATAAGATTCACACAAAATCTAATACAAAGTTTGTCTTCGTTCTTGAACTCCTTCACTTGAACAATCTTCAAATCTCGCTCTTCTTTCTTCACCGTCTCTCTACTGATCTCAAGAGAGTTTTATGCATATGAGAACACAATCAATGACACTTATTCATGGACCAAGTGCATGACTCTTTTGTGAAGACTCACGTTCAAAACCACACTAACAAGCAAGACTCTATCAAAAATTCTTGCGCTCTAGAATCTCTATCTTTGCCCGTGTATAATCCTCAATGTATATGCAACTGACGGCCACCCACCTCCTATGAAAAGATGTTACCCTAATACACATTAATTAGGAAAGAAACTTCCCTTAAAGGAACTCCACAAATCTTAAGGAAAAAAAAAACAATTAGGAATAGGCACGGCCTGACAAACCGTAAGACATAAATACTATGAATTTAACTATTAGAAGACCATTTAAAAACGTAAATTCATAAAATCAAAAACCTACTTTCCAAAATCGGACTCCACAATAAACTGTCTACAGACTCGGGGATTGCAACAGGTGTTGCAATCCCATGCTTATGCAAATGCATTTACCTGTTTTTCCTGAGATCAGTAAAGGGACTCTTTGTATGGGAATGCCAATACGACAGGTACAAGAGTTGTACCTACAATCTTGCAGACATTGAGCTCATTGGCTCTTGTGTTTGCACTGCATCATTACAAGCCTACAACTCTTTATGTGATGGATGAAATTGATGCTGCCTTAGGTACTTTCGAGCTGAATTCCTGTTGTTATCATCTGAATTTATTTAGTATGTTTTCATTCTTTTGGCCAGCACTCATTTCTCTTGATTTCTTTTGGAAATTCAATATAGACTTTAAGAATGTTTCCATCGTTGGTCATTACGTGAAGGACCAGACAAAGGATGCTCAATTCATAATCATAAGGTTGGTTGAATAATGCTTTTAATTTGGTGGTGAATTGTTAGTATATATACCTGGTTCACTGATGCTGAAAAGTGTGTTGAATTCTAATGCAGCCTTAGAAATAACATGTTTGAGTTAGCGGATCGACTTGTGGGGATATACAAAACTCATAATCGCACTAAGAGTATTATCATTGACCCAAGGAGTTTTGTGATCTGCAATGAAGCTGCTCAGGCCTAAAGTTTCACCTGGCGATTAAAATGACGTATGCCTTTTCTGTATGGTGATTAAGGAGACCGTTTCTGTATGGCGATTAAGGAGACTGGGATAAACATTCATATATATAGTGTAGAGATAGCAGATCAGTGAGAGGCCAAACTAGATTGGAAACAAGCCCCGTTAATATTTTCCTTTTTCGTGAAACAATTAGGTGTGATGTATGGCTTTGTGTGAGAGTGCCAGACTAAAGATCCAACTCTATTTTAAGTGAATGGGATGCCAAGAATTCAACAGTGACATTAAGTAACAATGTTTTAATGGAGGTCAGTTAGAAATGCTGATGCATGCTACTATAATGAATTTGATTTGGCTGGAGGCGGGTGACGGGAACAGCATATTAGGCTTGGTGAATATGTGGGACTACGTCATATACTTATTCTTTTTTTTTTTTTTAACCTGGCAACTTTTGAATCCTACTTTTTACTGGCAAATACTGTAGGAGGAATTACTGCCCAAGGGCCAAGCATGCATTTTGTATTCGTTTCCTTATCAAATTTAAATTCATACGGGGCTCCTTTAATCTTGAACCTGCAGCAAGTTTGGGGGAATATAATGGATCTGAAAGACACACTCCAAGTTCCCAACAGCTATAATATTCATTACAATTTTAGCTGTGCATGTTGTGTACCCTTTGATTAGAATATATATGAACTGAGTTAACTCATTGCAATGAATTTACTCTGTACTATTTGGTTAGGATTAGCTCAAACTTGATTTTAAAAATTTTGGCAGGTAGATATATGGAGACCACTAACTCTTCTTGTAAGTTGTAACTCTCAGTCCGCAATGACGACAAAGAATGGTCGTAGATCTAATTTTCTGCATACTCTCAGTCCCCATCCCTGGTTGCTTTAGAAAGCAAAGGAAATGACTCCTTCACTTGCCTCTTCTCAGCATCCTGAAGCAGATGTTGGATAAATTTGAGTTTGCTCCTGAATTCGGCAATGTCTTTGCCGCCATTCCAAAACAGGGTCACGGCTTCCTTTGCCTGATCATAGGACATTTCGCCCAATTTTCGTTCTATAACAGAGGCGATCGCTGCCTCCAACATTTTTGAGTTCAAGATGGAAACAGCGAAAGCAAGGGGGTGAAATGAAATTAAGAGTGTCTTGGGCAGCGGAGAGTTGTGTATGTATCTAATAATCCCTCTTTATATAGATAAGAGAGAGAGGTATGGTTTGTTAGGGTTACACCGATTTTTGGAGATTTAAATCAAAAAAATAAAAATAAATGTATGAGCACCCGGGTGGATCGAACCCTTAACCCCACATGTTGAGGATGAAAGTTAAGCCCCATAAGCACCCACCCACGACATTCCTTGTGCTACTTCATACACACTTTTATTATTAGGGCTCTTGACCAAATACCCAAATTTGGCCTAAATAATGCTCACTTACCCCACTACCAGATTATTGTGCCCACTCACTCCGTTTAAGGTTGAAATGTCATTTTTAAGCTCAGAAGGATCATGAAATTACACACGGCCACTTATCTTATTCTCTCTCTGTCCTAGCCTCACAGCGACGCAACTGCAACCCCTTTCTTTCGGGAGCCGCCGGCGTCGGCGTCAATGACCACCCCCCACCATGTCACATCCCTCATTCATCACCTAACCCGACTCTCACAGCAAAGTATGGAACTAAGTAGGATGGAGACCTCGTCCTCGTCTTCAAAGAGTAGAAGCCGATGAAATTAGGACGACTCCGACCCGATTCGTATACCGATTCTGACAGGCGCGACTCTTCTCCGGCGAGGAATTCCGGCAAGCGCAAGTCCCCCCTCCCCCGCTATACTTTACTTACAACCACCACCACTGCTGGAAACCTATTTTCCGGCAAGAAGCTAGCAGTGACCACATATTAGTTCTACTGATTTGGATTAATGGGTTTTATTCAAATTCTCAAACAGAGTTTGATTAAGTGGGTCTCTCTGATTGTTTATGTTTGAGATGATTTCATCCTTTACTGGTATTAATTAATTGGCAAACTCAGTCTTTCTTTTGCATCATCGGATGGCCGACTCTGCTTTCTTGAATATTGACCAAGGTGTTTAATGTGATTGCCACTAACCATCATGATTGTTCTAAAGCAACATGAGTAATAAGGACATTGATTTGCTTTCAGCACTGAGTCACTGTGCTATTTCAATGCTAGCTCATGGTATCTCAATTTAGCTTTCTACCTTTAAAAACATCTTATGGACATTTTTGTCTTGGAGTGCTGTGAAATAGGAATCAAGGAAGAATAAGCATGGGCTGTGTAATGTTTCTGGGGGTGTTGCTAGTAGTGATTGTTTTGTATATGAGATGTTGCTAGTAGTGATTGTTTTGTTTATTATGATTTGGTTGGGCAATAATAAGATTATTGGGGGTCGTAAAAACGATTATTGGAAGATAATAATGAGATTATTGGGGGGCAATAAAATATTTATTAGGCAATAATAAGATTATTACGGGCCAATAATAAGATTATTGGGGGAGCAATACTAAGATTATTTATTTGGATAAACCTACTAAAACTTTCAAAATTAAAAACATCTTTATTTTTCACTAATTATTGAACCCTAATCAATTTTTTATTGTGGGGAAATAATATGATTACTGGGTATTATTAGGGGGCAATAAATTCAGACGTCGGAATCCGGTCACCAGTCCGGTAGCCGGATTCCGGTCACCGGTCGCCGGAGTCCCTTCACGGGAGTCCACGACCGGCCACCGGTCGTAGGAGTCCGGCAAGGTCTCCGATGACTTCTCTCTCTAAGTGACAAAGAGAGAGAGAGCAAAATTGTCCCAAAAATAAATAAAAAGGAATAAAAAAAATACTTAATTGGGTATTAGGGAAATGATCTCTTAGAGTGTTTGGATAAGTGGGCAATCTCTTAGAGTGTTTGGGTAAGTGGGCGTTAATTAACCTCAAAATTGGGTAAATGATCATTTTCCCTTATTATTATCATTGAATTTTTTTTATAGTCATAGAGCCGCCAATTATTTTTCTCCCTCATAAGGCCACTAGGTGTTAAATTTTGGATACAAAAACTAACATATTGTATCAAAAAAAAAAAAAAATATTTACGTAAATACCACTAGAGTAAAAAATCAACAATCATTATCTCTCTCCTCTCTGGCCATCCTCCGGCAGAGTTTCCAGCGAGGTCTGATTACTGATACAAAGAAAAGAAGATTTGATTCTCCAGATTCAATACTATATCCAAAAGTTGGAGATAATTTCGTCTTGATGGGGAGCCACCAATATATTCAAGTAAAATCAATGGTCCCCTTCTAAAAAGTTTTCCCCTTTTACTCTATTCGGATAGAATGTATTGTTTAGGGCTTTCTATGGTTAGAGTTTGGTTGTTTTATATGTTCTTTTATGTCCCCATTTGCAATTTTATTTCTTTGTCTGTTTGATGTCGAGAATGAAGTGGTTGAGGAGGTTAAATAATTAGATTTAGGGCTTGGGGCTGGGTTGGTGAGGATTTTAAAATCCAAGCAGTTTTAGGGTTTATGGACTTAAATGAAGAGTGTCAGGTTGTTATTGCTGGGTTAGTGACACTCATAACTATAACTCTGTCATCATTTTTTTCCCTTCACTCTTTCATCATACTTCCGGGTTAGTGATCCAAACTGTGATAAATAGACCTGTAAATGGATCGGATTTTGATCCGGATCTGCTCCGGATCTATGGTTATTGGACGGGTTTGAATTGAAAATTTGACCCATTGATCAGGATCGATCCGTTAATCCGTTTATTTAACGAATCAAACACGGATTTAGGTTGATCCGATCCGTTAATGATCCGGTCCGTTTTCATAATAATAAAATATCATTTTTTATTAATATATTATTATGTTTCAAAAATATAAAAACTAAGCTATAAAATTTTGTAAATACTTTGGAAATTTAGTATTTTAGTTACCTTAGTTTATCGTTCTAAGGAATATTTTGATAATGTAATTCAACTTTTGGCGATACTCTTCATGTTGTTTTAATATTTTATTAATGTTTTATGAGATATATGATAACAATTTAATATTATGTAATTATAAACAAATTGGATTAGCAGACCGGGTAGCCGTTAATCCGGTGGATACAGATTAAGATTGAGCTATCAATGATCCGCCTAATTAACGGAGCGGGTTGAGTTGAAATTTTTTATTACTAAACGAATTCAGATTTAGGTCGATCCACTCCAAATGTGGTCTATTTTCATGTGTAGTGATAAATTTAGGGCACACTGTGGTTTAATGGCTTGCAAATTTTATGTTTAAAATTGTTGAATACGATTTCTACTAAATTTGGACAGATTGATGATGTTGATTAACATAACTTGATAAATTTTCAATTACAGATCCAATTTTGTTCACTGTGAAGATATATCATGGAGGTAGGTTTCATATTGATTAGATGCATCTCCATATATTTTTTTTTTTGAAGGAGGGGGGTGCGGCTGCTCTCAAGCCTTGATTAATGAAACCATAGAATACAAGGGGGGGGGGGGGGGACATAGAGCCTAAATCCGGTATTACAATATGTAATATATTCTAACATGCACCAGTTAGCAAAGAGTGCACGTCTGACAACTCTATTTGCTTTGACAAAGCGGTGACATAACAGAAAGTTAACTCTACAACAGAGAAGCATCATAACAAATAGCACAGCTTTCCTACTAGGGGAAATGATCATTTACCCAATTTCAGCTTGAAAATTACCCACTTGCTCCACTAACAGTTTTTTAACCCCATTTACCCAAAACACTCTAAGGGATTATTTCCCTAATACCTAGGGGAGGGCAGAAACCGAACCGGGAGGGCAAAATCGGCCGAACCGGGCCGAAAATATGGTGGCGGTTACCGAACCGGAAAAAGCAGTGCAAAAATCTTCAGCTTTCGAACCGGACCGGATTGAACCGGGTCGGAACCGGGTTAATATTCTGAACCGACCGCAAAAAACCGAACCGGCCTATTTATTATATTTATATATATTTTTATTAGTTTTCTTATGTGTCAATTTATGACTGGTGGACATTTGGTTGCACGTAGAACACTCGCACCTGATCATGCCTAAACCTAAGTAACCCTAACCAAGTACGATCTCATTCAGTCTCCACTCTTACACTCGGCCTCCCATCTCATTCTCTCTCTCTTTCGACTCCACACCGAGCCCGACTGCACACCGCCGCAACGACCGCCTCAATCTTGTTGCAGAACGCTGCTGGCTGCCCGCCGATCTTCACGCTGAGCCCGATCTTGCTGCAGAACACTGTTGGCTGCCCGTCGATCTTCACGTCGAGCCCGATCTAGCTGCAGAACGCTGTTGGCTGCACGTCGATCTTCACGTTGAGCCCGATCTAGCTACAGAACGTTGCTTGCTGCCCGCCGATCTTTACGCCGAGTCCGACCACGCCGATCTTCACATCGATTTGCAGTTTTGTCGCCTCTCTGACATGGACTCGGTAATTCACTTCTCTGTTTTCACTTCGATCTTCATGGACTCTCTATTGTGATAGTATTTCTGTAAAACTTGTGAGGATTCAGATTGAACTTGTGAAACTTTGGATTTTAGGGTTCGGGTTAAAATCTTCATTGTTCTTGATTTGATTTAAACTTTCAGATACTTTCTCGTTAACTTGTTGTTAGCTTGGAGTCTGTTGTTAACTTGTTCATGGGAGTCTGTTTTTAACTTGGAGTTTATTGTTAACTTGTTTATTGGACTTTGTCTATCTGTGTGTTTTTATTTTGTAGATTGGTGATGGGACGTCACAGACTCCAACTCAGTCTAGCATCGGAACTACACCAGCTTCGGCTGAAGTCGGACAACTCCTCATGTCTCCTCCTGCCGCTGCAACACCAACTTCTGCAGCAACCGGTGAAGCTGAAGAACTTGGGAAGAGAAAGAACCAGTCAGAAGTCTGGGAGCATTTTGTGAAGCAGAAGAATCCAGATGGTTCGAAGATGGCGAAACCAAGAGCCAAGTGCAAATACTGCCCCCAGACCTATGCCTGCGATTCCAAAGCCAACGGGATAACATCGATGAGGACTCACATGCAGTACCAATGCAAGAAGTGCCCGGCTTACATGCCAGCAAAAAGGCAGAAGTTCCTTTCTTTCGATTCTGCTTCCTCAGGTGGTAATTTAGTTGCTTTAGCTTATGATCCCATGAATTGTAGAAGAGCATGTGCTAGGATGATTGTTAGGGACGAATTGCCATTTAGTCATGTAGATGGGGAGGGATTTAAGGAATTCATGAAAATTGCTCAACCAAAATTCACAGTACCTAGCTGTAGGACAATATGTAGAGATATCTGGGATCTCTATCAGTTTGAGAAGGAGAAGATAAGGGAGTTTGTAGCTAGGAATAATCTGAGGGTATCACTTACCACTGATACTTGGACTTCGGTCCAGAATATCAATTATCTTGTCCTCACTGCCCATTTCATAGATGAAACTTGGGTGCTGCACAAAAGAATTATCAATTTCTGTGTTATTCCAAACCATAAGGGAAAGACAATAGGTAAATTGATAGAGTCTTGCTTGATTAATTGGGGTATCGAGAGGGTTTTTAGCATTGTAGTTGATAATGCTTCGAGTAATCAAGTTGCACTTGATTACATGAAGGAGAAGATTGGAAATTGGAAATGTTTAGTGTTAGGTGGGAGTTTTCTGCATGTTAGATGCTGCTGCCATGTGTTGAATCTGATTGTGAGGGATGGGATGGAGGAGCTTGATTCCTCCATCGATGCAATTAGGAATGCTGTTAAGTTCATTAGAAGTTCACCTGCTAGACTTGACAAGTTTAGGAAGTGTGCTTCAAGAGAGAAGGTTGAACATAAGGGGGTATAGTGCCTTTGGATGTCTGCACAAGGTGGAACTCCACCTATTTCATGTTGGACATTGCCGTTAAGTATCGGCAGGCCTTCTCTAGGCTTGAAGACGAGGATCAGCAGTATGAGAACTATTTTCTGGAGAGAGTTGGAGGAAGTAAAAGGGTTGGGCAGCCTAAGAATGAGAATTGGGAGAAAGCTACGAGATTAGTGAAGTTCCTTAAAATCTTTTATGATGCAACCTTGAATTTTAGTGGGACTAAGGTAGTAACTTCAAACCAGCCTATTCAATGGATTTGTACCATAGTCGATGAATTAGAAGAATGTGCAGCTAGTGATGATCCTTTGATGGTTAGCATAGGGTCCTCCATGAAGAAGAAATTCGACAAGTATTGGTTGAGGTTAGAGGACATTAACACAGTTTTGTTGCTTGCTGTGTATTGGATCCAAGATACAAATTATTGTATCTTGAATACTTTTTTCCAAAATTGCATCCGGATAGCAGCATGGTGCAATTTATGGTAGATGAAGTGAAGAGGTCCCTCATGCAGCTATACAACGAGTATCACCAATCTGATCCTGTGGCTGCACAAGCCTCAAATGATCTAGCACAGCCTCGTGTTGATGATAGTGCTTTTGCACAAGGAGATGATGACTCACATGCTGCATCACTAAATAAGTTTATGAAGCTTAGGAAGGAGAAACATGTGGTGGAGATCAGGAATGAAGTTGACAAGTATTTGCTTGAAGCTGCGGAGGACCCTGCGAACAAAAACTTTCAGCTTTTAGATTGTTGGAAGGAGAGTGCTGTTAGGTATCCAATTCTGTCCAAGATTGCAAGGGATGTCTTTGCTGTTCCAGCTTCGACAGTGGCTTCAGAGTCTGCATTCAGCCTAGGGAAAAGGGTTGTGGATCCATTTCGAGCATCATTAACTCCAAACATGGTTGAGGGGCTGGTTTGCCTCAACGATTGGTTAAGGGGTGGAACTTTTAATGAATACAAGGAGCCTACTAGGTCGGAGCTGGAGCTTTATGGTGAACTTGAAAAGCTTGAATCAGGTAAATTTGTTATAAAATCCATTTGTTATTTTCTATGTTGTTGAATTTCAAGTGTCAAACTAATAGAAATTTGACAATTTGTTGCTGTTTTGATTGGTAGGGAGTGTCATAACTCAGGTGGACGTTTCTGCACAAGAATGAATGATGCTTTAAAGTAGAGAGATGCATGTTATGCTGCTGTTTTGGTGTTGGCTGCAGATTTGCATATAAGAAGTTTTTATGTTTTCATGAACTGTTTTTAAGTTTGAAACTCCTTTGTGAGTTAAATTTGGGTCTGTAATAACTAATGGACTAGCTATCTGTTTCTGGACTTGTGGTTAACTGGTTGTTATGAACTAGGCTCTATGGTTTATGACTTTTAAGTTTGTAGGATTTTCCTAACTTTTTTCCTTTTCGGACTTTATGAAACTGTGTATTGAACTGCATTTTTTCCTCTTTATGCTTGTTGTATTGAGCATTTCATGGGCAGGTTGTGTTTTGCATGTTTATGCTTACTGCAAATTATTTGGGCCAATTGGGCCCTAAATATTATGTTTGTTTTAACTTAATATTTGTGTATTAATAATGGATTTGTAATTGGGCCCTGAATACTGAATAAATAAATAAAAGCCCATTTAGAACCGAACCCGAACCGGGCCGCACCGAAAATTCGGGTCTCCGAATATTTCGGCCCAGCCCATTTAGAAACAGTTGTCGGTCCAAATTTAGGCCCAACCGAGGACTCCGGGTCGAAGTCGGGTTCGGCCCAAAACTGAGCCGGGCCGACCCGAGCCCAGCCCTACTAATACCCAATTAATTCTTTTTTATTCTGTTTATTTATTTTTGGGACTTTTTTGCCCTCTCCTTCTTTCTCACTTAGAGAGAGAAGTCATCATCCACCTTGCTGTGCTCCGGTGACCAGTGGCCAGCCGCGGACTCCGGCGACCAGTGATCTGATTCCGGCGACCGAGTGACCGGAATCCGGCGACTGATGATCGGATTTCCGAATCCGGTGACCGGCGTCTGATTTTATTACCCCCCAATAATACCCAGTCATCACATTATTCCCCCAATAATCATATTATTGCTCCCCAATAACAACTTTATTGGGGGTCAATGATTTGTGAAAAATGAAGATGTTTTGAATTTTGAAAGCTTTCGGAGGTTTATCCAAATAAATAGACTTGTTAATGCCCGGTAATCATATTATTACCCCCTAATAAATATATTATTGCCCCCCAATAACAAGTCTATTAGGGATAATTAACTAATGAAAAATGAAGATGTTTATAATTTTGAAAGTTTTAGTAGGGTTATCCAAATAAAAAATCTCATTATTACCCCCCAATAATCTTATTATTATCTTCCAATAATCGGTTTATTGCCCACTAATGATCTTATTATTGCCCAACCAAATCATAATAAACAAAACAATCACTACTAGCAACATCCCATATTGAAATCGACCAATTTTTTGGTGAAACAAACCACCGCAACAACCATTGGAGGCCTCCTACGCATTTTACCAAAAAGAGGGGCAAAAAAAAAGAAGAAGAAGAAGAGAAGTCTGAACGACGGCGTCAGAGCCCCGACCCGGAGCAAAGCCCGGACCCGAACTCCTGCTTCCGCGTGGAGCTTCGGAGGTCTGATGACGACCCTGGCGTGGCGGCGGAGCATCAGAGGTTTCTTCTCGTGACAGCGGTGCTCACGATCGGAGATGCAGTCGAGGTCAAGCATCTCACCACGGAGCTTGTCGGGTATGGCGTCGACGAGGACAAGCTTCGAAGGTCCTGGGTTAGAATGGGCTGGGCGATGGCCAGGCCAACATTGCCGGCACCGATGATGGAGATCTTGGTCTGGCCGTTGGAGGAGGAGGGAGGGCAGTGCCGTGGATGTTCTTGAAGAAGGCCTGGGTTAGGTCGATGATGAAGGCGGTTTGTCAAAACCGGCTGGGCGATGCAGTCGGCCGGAGAGAGAGAGAGAGAGAGAGAGAGAGAGAGAGAGAGAGAGAGAGAGAGAGAGAGAGAGAGAGAGAGAAACTAGAGGTGGAGATCGGGGGGATAGAGACAGAGTGTCTGAGAGGAGAGGGATGAGTTTCAATTTAATTAATAGGGGTTAAAATGTCAATAGATATTAGATTGGGTAAATCGGGTTAAAAAACTGTTAATGGAGCAAGTGGGCAATGTTGATGCTGAAATTGGGTAAGTAATCACGGCCCCTTCCTACTATAGATGCATCTCCATATTTATTACTCAATGAATGACATTATTGGCAAAACCAGACATTTTCGGAGATTGTTCATCAACCAAACCTACTAACAAATCTTAAGCTGTGTATCTAAAAAACCTACCTATAAGGATCTAAGTCAATACGTTTCTTAGTCCAATCAGAATGGGATGGTTTACCTTGTCATTGGGCCGCCTTTATATAGGCGATGACTTACTTAGAGGACAAGCCGCCATTACTCCCACTTTTATGATCGCATTTACTTTCACACTTATGATGATAATCATTGCTGCATTTACGACAGTTAATCATGACTCATTTACGATGGTCATTCATCGCGCATTCATAACCGTAATCATTGCGCATAGTTATTGTCACGCCTCAAATTTCGAATAAAGAAATTTGAATCTGAAATGCGATAACTTAACCAATTTCCCGAAATACACATAAACTTTTTTCAGTTTAACCTGAACAACCACATAACCAAAAACATAATGTCACTAAAGATTCAATCACTCGAGTTGAATATTTCCTCATCAAGTGTTTACAAAACTCAAATGAAGGAAATACAATGTAAACGCTCGCTAAGAGCATAGTACGTACAGCAGTGATAACAAAACAGGTTATGAACCTAAACTGCTGCGACTATGCCTCGAACTCAGCCCTAGTGGTCCTGACCTGCATGAATAACAGCTACACCAAGGAATAGTGCACCGGGTTGTAACCAACAAATCCGGTAAGCTTTTTAAGCTAGCATGAGTAAACTCAATTTAAATTAACCCCAAACCCGCATGCTTAACAAATCACAACTCAAGAGTAATTACAACGATCCAAAAACATCTCCTTATTAAATAAGAAGCTCAAGTCCCTCAATGGACGGTAAAAGAAAGAACCCACACGAACTCTCTTTAAAAACACGTATTCAAAGGCCTCATGTTACCCCCGTGTTACTCCCTTACAATACAATGGCAGACATACTAGAGCTACAACTGAATCATAGCCTGTCACCTAGGCCGAGGTTCAGACCTACGATAATAATTGCCTCTGTCACTATTTGTGACCTGTAGATCCGAAAACATTTAAAGTCCCATGTGACTCAAAACATTACCGAACTCGACTACTCATTCAACACAATAAGTAACAGTTCAAACGATATTCTAAATAAATCACAATTCACTCATATCACAATGTCACACCATCAACATATATATACATTTCATGTAAATATATATATATATATATATATATATATACGTGGTCATCCACACAGGAATGCCACTAATACTAACTATAGTTCACAATCACAAAAACATCGAGAAACTCATTTTTTATACTTAAAATCCATTTTCTATACCTGTGAACCGCAGTCCTGTGAACCGTAATCGATCGAGTTCATATCATTTAAAAATATTCATTTTCGAAAACGATTTACAATTATCAATTAATTCTGAATATTAAGTAACTCGGTTCGTAAATGAACCACGTGAGATTTACTCACCTCAAAATCCCGCTGCGTCTTCTCTTACAGTAGAGATATGATATCAACTACTCTCCGTCAATCACCTAAGGAATGTACGTCACAACTTAGTACACGAATCAAAAACGATTATGTTTCGAACCCCCGTTTGCACTAAAATCCCAAAAGTAATGTCAATCGAGGTGAAACTTTATCTGAGACCACCCGAGGTCTCTGAAATACTTATACAATTAATATATCAAAACTACAAGTTGATCAGACGGTCGGATCCTCACGGATTGAAAACCGAAACGAATCATACACCCTAAAACCCTAAAAATCATAACTTGCTCAAACGATTTCCAAAAATTATGTATTGTATATCGACATGTTCATATCCATGTGTAGATTGAAAAGAGGGACAAAAATTGTCCCTGGGGTGATTGGAAGTTGCCGGAAACCACCGCCACAGACAGAGGCGCCGCCGCCATCTACCACCGAGTTAAATGGTGCAACCTACATGAAACTCTTGCTCTCAACATGCCCAACAACTTTCTCAACTAGCATCAAGCCTAATCAAAGTGTAAACGGTCTAAAAGTACCTCCAAAGCCACTGAAATAGGAAAATTCCCAGTTTTACGGCAACACCTTGCTTCTTCGTTCACGCTTCACTTCAGCTCAAATCCTTCGAGGAGCATGATCACCGTCTTCAGGAGGTTCCAGAAAGCCAAGTGGCTAGAGCTATGGTGGCCGGAGATGGAAGATATCGGCGTTGACTTGAAATGAGGGTAAGATTGGGTTTTACTTGCAGCGGCGGCTACGACCCGAGGTAGGCCGAGATGTGTACACTGGTAAGTGCGCAAGGTGGAGGCGAAGCCAACGCTGGTGGTGGCACGTCCCTAGGTGGCCGGTGGAGGGAGATATGGCCGGAAGAAGAAAAAACGCGATTTTTCCGGTGGGAGGAGAGAGAAGAGAGGAAATCCGGTTTCGGGTTTCCTTTATGGAAATAATAGGGGTTTTTCATTTTTTTCGGAATTTTTGCTATAGAACAAAAATGGAAACTCTTTCCATTGAACGTAACTTCTCATACGAACTCTGATTTTCGCGTTCGACATATGCACAAACTCGTATCGACGCGTTCTACGACTTTCGTGAAGGAAGTTTTCACAAAATCGATACGTACAAAAAGTCAACTCTTGAATCGAAACATTTTTTTTTTTTTTTAGAATGAAATCGAATTAAAACATTTCGAGCGCATAATAGTTCGAAATAAAATCTAGTTCTCGATTAACCAAAAGAACAAGGCATCGAAACCATAATTTGCACTAACCGGGACATTTATTAATTTCAAGAAAAATACGAGAAATTAATACGAAATTCCAGGTCATTACAGTTATTATAGTAATAATCGCCGCATTCATGACTGAAATTTAACGCCATACTAACTACGCAGTTAATCACCTTAATTGCCGGCCCAGCAAAATTTGACCACTCCCACAATGTCCCCAAATCTTCTCTTTGGACACTGGTCCTAAGAGGAAATTTCCATTCTCTGGCAGTTTCGAATCTTGCCTCGAATATTTCCTCGAGCTCTGGTCGGCCCGATTCTTTCCTCGAGTCCTGGCCGCCCCGATTCTTTCCTTGGGCCCTGGCCATCCTGGCGCCCCAAATCTTTCCTCGGGCGCTGGCTGCTCGATTATTTTCTCGTGCCTTAGCCGCCTCGATTCTTTCCTCAAGGTGAAGATTCATTTTCAGCATGAGACATGGAATTGCCCCCATTTCACTTTGAATATGATAAACAACGTTTTAACCTTTTTGGCCACCGGCCTTGGGTATTTACTTTGGCCACCATCCTTACCCATACATTTCGATAACACCGACCACAAATATATTTCGAATATAAAAGGAAGCAAAAATTAGAAATATGGTTACTAAAGGAAAGAACGCTAGTCTACGTTACCCGAACTTTTGTCTTTTTAGCGCGTGTATTCCATCACTCCCAGTCCTTAGTGACATAAATGAGATTTTCTGAGGTGCAGCTCCCACCATCACCTTTTAGGAAAAAGTGGTTCCCACATATGGCGGCACTTGTTGGTGTTGGCGACTAAAAATTTCAAAGGGGGATTTGGCTTGCCAATGAATTCTGAATGGAGTAGGAGCTGACCAGGGATGATCGAGAATCTTCTTTCGTCGTTGACTTAGAGTTAACAGTCGGAGCAAAGGAGGGGGTACCTGTAGAAAACTCTTCGACGCTCAAGTTAGAAACTGTTTGAGTTGTGCAAAGTGTCGGAATGAGATCTCTTACTTGGTCATCGTGCCCCTAATTTATAGGTGAGGGAGTGCTTGCACCACAAGTCGCGTTTAATATCGCCTTAATACCTGTACTTATTATCACCATCATGCCATGTTAATAATCTAATTTATGATTGCCATCGTGCCGCGTTATTTATGTTCGCCATCATGCTGCATTTAAAAGCCTGATTTATGATCGTCGTCATGCCGCGTTATTTATGATTGCCATAATTATGATCGTCATCATGGCGCATTTAATAGCCTCCTTCATTGCAGTATTAACATGGCAGTTATCATCGTATTTATGATCTTCATTACTTGCATATTTATGGCGAAGTTTAATCGTCATGATGGTGAGTCAAAGTCGTTGACTACCCCCATAGGTGTAGTGATAAATTTAGGGCACACTGTGGTTTACTGGCTCTGCAAATTTTGGGTTTAAAATTGTTGAATACGATTTGCACTAAATTTGGACAAATTGATGATGTTGATTAACATAACTTGATGAATTTTCAAGGGCCCAATTTTCAATACAGATCCAATTTTGTTCACTGTGAAGATATATCATGGAGGTAGGTTTCATATTGATTAGATGCATCTCCATATTTATTAATGCATCTCTATATTTATTACTCAATGAATGACATTATTGTCAAAACCAGACATTTTCGGAGCTTGTTCATCAACCAAATCTACTAACAAATTTTAAGCTGTGTATCTGAAAAACCTACCTGTAAGGATCTAAGTAACTGTTTTAACTTAAAGGTGATTCAATGTTGGACTATGGCATGATGCAGTGAAGGAGCCACAAATGAGCTCCAAATCCACTACAAGATGCATAGTTTTTGTTAAATGAAACAAAATACTCCTTGCTCCTTGGTGCTTGACATCAAAACCGACTGTGTGAAACTCAATCTGATTGACCACCATAGACATATATAAAGATTAAAGATGACCTACTTTTCTGAAAAGCCAAATATATATTTTTTTTTCGGTTTTTGAGAAGGAAGGAAAAGCTAGCTACAACTGAAAACCTCTAGGTACACCAAAACCGAACTGATCTACACTAAAGGCAGAACTGGCTGAGAGAGGAAGTCTGTCTCTCCATATAACCAGCTCTTGCGCTTGGTGACTCAAAGAAGTAACAGCATCTGCCATGAAGTTCGCTTCTCGATGAACATGAGAGAAGCTGATGTCCTCAAAGAAGGAAGAGATAGTTTGGATGTCCCAGATCAAGGATCTTAATCGCCATGGAGGGGCATGAATCTTCTTAATGCAGTTAATGACCAGCTTTGAATCACCTTCTACAGAGATTTAGAAAAGTTACAATGCAGCGCTTGGAGGCAGTACAATACTCAGCAAATAAGATTGAGAGATTCCAACAGTTTAGAAGAGTAGCTCTCATAAAGAATAGAGCATCATCCGCAAAAAACAGATGGGATATGACCGGACAGTACCGACTGATCTTGATACCAATAATTGTACCGGTATAGATGGCATGAGTTAATCGAAGGGACATGACTTCACTCACCAATAGGAATAAGGACGGTGATAGGGGATCACCCTGTTGTATGCCCCTGTTTGGCTTGAAAAATCTGCCTGGTTTCCCATTAAGCACTATAGAAAAGGAGACCGTAGAGATGCAACTAAGAATCAGATTTACCCAAGTCTGAGAAAAGCCAAACCTGATAAGTGCAGCCTCTAGAAAGTCCCATTCAACCCTATCATAGGCCTTGTTCATATCGAGTTTTAACCTGAGTTCATTGTTTCCCCCTTCCCTTTTCAGCTTGAGGTAATGAAAGGATTCATGGGCTAATAGGATATTATCTTGGATTTGCCGGTCCCGGATGAAAGCATTATGATTATCAGAGATTAAATTGGGAAGGATAAGCTTTAGCTGATTAGCTAACAGTTTTGATAGGATCTTGTAGGAATTGTTGCACAAGCTTATAGGTCTGAAATGCGACGTTCTTTCAGGGTTGGGAATCTTTGGGATCAACACAATGTGAGTCTGGTTCAAACTTTGCATCCTTACACGGCCAATCCCTCGCAGTAGCACAAATCACCTCATTCACTATCTGCCAATACTTATGATAGAAAAGCCCAGGAAACCCGTCCAGCCAGGGTGCTTTAAGCGCGCCAAGCTGGAACGCAGCATCCTTGACTTCCTCAAGTGAGAAGGGCCTCAATAACTGAGAGTTCATAGAGTCTGACATGATTGGGGTAACCCCTCTAAAAACCTCCCTCCACTGACGATGAACAGAGCTGGTGAACAGCTTCTTGAATTGGTGCTCAAATTCGCTTCTAATACTATGTTCCCCAACCACCCAATCATCTTCATCATTAAGAACCTTTAGAATACGATTTCTCTGCCTTCTATGGATGGTGGATAGGTGAAAGAATCTAGAATTAGAATCGCCCGACCTTAGCCAAGCCACTCTAGACCTTTGGTGCCAATATTTTTCTTCCCTTAACCACAAAGCACCAAGCTTGCAGGAAATTAAGTTCCTGTTGTTGTTGCGAGGAAGAGAATGGATCTAGGCTTTGTAATTCCTCAAGCTTCATCAGACACTCACTGATCTCGGCCTTATTATATTTTGGAGACTTGTCCTTGCTCCAGTTCATAAGTTGTTTTTTACAAATACCAAGATTGTGATTCCATTGACCCACATTAGAGCGAAAAGTAGCCACTTCCCAACTCTTCTGTATGATGGGCTGTATATCTTCTTCATCAGCCCAGAAGGCCTCGAATTTGAAAGAGGCTGAATGCTTGTTCACTGCTGGCAAAGTGTCTAGTAAAATTGGACAGTGATCTGATCCAATTCTAGCTAGGTGTGAGAGATAAGTGTCCGACCAGCAAAGGGGCCAATGATCATTCACCAGGCTTCTATCCAGCCTCTCTTGGAGAACAATAGCATCGCCTTCGGTCCTTGCCTAGGTATAGCTCTGACCCTTAAAGCCAATGTCTAGCAACTGGTTGGAATCAATAAAATTTCGTAAAAACACTCTTCTATTTGACTTCCAGTTAGCTCCCCCCTCCATTTCATATTGATAGAGTAGCTCATTAAGGTCTCCAATAACCAGCCACGGTGTCTCATCCCTCCAACTCTTCCTAATCCAATTATCCCAGAACTGGTGCTTATCTGAGTAATATACTGGACCATACATCCAAGTGATACGAACCTGTGTAGATGTCCCGGGGTGGGAGATCAAAGTTTCAATGAAGAACTTGGAGAAATCCAGAATGTCCACCATATAATCCGTGTTCCACCAAAGACTTAGGCCCTCTGCTGTAAGGATTGGATCCACATTGAAGCTCTTCTTGTAACCTAAACTACTGCAAATTCTATCTACATAGGCACTACTCTGATGAGTCTCAGAGATAAAAACAAAATCAGGACTGTGGGAGTGGGTAATCTCCCGTAAGTTTTGGACTGTTAAGGACTTCCCCATGCCTTGACAGTTCCAAGCAAGGCACCTCATTGAGACCTTGCAGATGGTTTCGGTCAGCCGCCACAGCCCTAGAGGTGGGTCAAATCCTCCATACCTTCCTTTGTAGTAATTGGTGCCAAGGATGCAGATTCTTCTGCAGCAGTTCTTCCTCTTCCTCTGCCTCTACTGCCTCTACCTCTCCCTCTTCCACCTCCAGAAGATAGTCTAAGGCCTGGGCTTAGAATAACTTTGGATTTTTTTTGTGGGAGGTTTCACTGCACTTGCTTCGTTATCACCTCCTTTTTGCCTTTTCTTGTAGGTCCTGACAGCTGCAGTGGGTAAACTCACTTGAGAGTCCCCAGCAGATTGAGGAAGTTCAACTAATTCCACCGAGCTAGCCTTGTTTTTAGGCCCATCAAGGTGGTCCACTTCTTGAGGAACTAGGAAGAAATAGTTAGCTTTGTAGTAGTCTTGCTTCATGTTGAAACCCACGGTGGGATGCACTCTGGGTCAGCCTAAGACCCATGTAAAGTTAGACCACTTATAGCCCAGGTGACACTTCCATTACGGAACATTGCCCTATGAGCATCTGGGTCAAACATGCTAGGTCCTTGTCCCGTGTATCTTGGTTTTGGTATCACTGTATGGACCATGGAGCTGTCTTTTTCACTTGCAACAGGTCTGTAGGAAATGTCAACATCACTGGTTGAATCATGTGCTCGAGATGACCCATCCACATCAGTAGATGCCTTCTGCCCAAATTTTGAATTGGCCTGAATCTTTCCCCGACTGAAAATTCCGGTTGTCGGAGCATAGGGGAATTCCAGGGGGAAAGAATTCTGTGTAAACACAGGTTTTTGTGGAGGATCTGCAACCAGAGAAGAATCATAAACAACCCCTAATTTGACAAGTAATGGGTGCTTACTGTAATTGCAGGATGATAGCATGTGTCCCAAACGACCACAGTTATAGCAGAAATTCTTCAATTGCTCATATTGCAGCCGAATCTTAGATAAAGAGGAATTTGTCTGGGGAGATTGACAAAGGTGGCCAGAGGTCTTCTTGTATCAAAGTCCACCCTCATCCTCAGATATCCTCGATTGCAAATGGAAAGTGGATCCTCTACCTCAATAACAGAACCCAGAACGTTCCCCAATTTCCTCCCGTTATTGAGAGTGAGTTGATCTAGAGGAACTCCATGGCCTTGTATCCAATACACTGCACGAAAGGCATCAATATCATCAATAGAATGGTATCTAGGCCAATGGAGGACAGAGAAGCAGTATCCTTTGATGTTCCAGGGGCTATCATCGATTAGTTTGGCAGCCAGCTTCTCGGACCCCACTGTGAGACAGTAAGTATTTTTCTTTACTCTTATTATTCGAATCTGACCTAGTGTTTTCCAGATTCCCATAAGTGTGGCCTTGATGCCACCTAAGCCCGGTTCCTCATCTGTAATGAGAATCCCCAACAAGTTGATGCCATACTCTAGGTTGAGGAAATCTGCACTGTCTTCAAAGTTGACGCACATTGCTTCAATAATACCTTCATCATGAAAAGGAATTTCCTCATGGTCCCCTGAAGAAGATGCCATCAAGGAGGAAGAAAGAAGAGACAAGCTCTTGTAATAACCACTAGACGGGTGAGAACCTAACTCACTTGAGTAGGTAAAATAATGAGTAAAACAGGAGAAAGATGGATGAGATAAAATATCAAGCCATGTGTGGTAGGTTGGAGTAGTAGAGAAGTAACTCAGGGTCAAGGGTCAATCTCTTTTGTCGGATCTTGATTCTCAGTGGAGAAGATCCAAAGCGCAGAGAAACAACTGCTCCCTTTTTGTGAGACAAAAAGGGCTCAACACCTTTGTACTTCACTACACTCCTACAGAAGAGGGGAACCACATAAGAGAGAGAGACAGTCAGAGAAACCAGAGACACAGGATGGTGGCCAGAGAGTGAATCTCTAGTGAAGGGGGGATTCTAGAGAGAAGGGGGACTCTGTCTCATTACATACACACATTGTTAAGATGATACATACACACATGTTTTTTTTTTTAATCAAATCGGCAGCCGGATGCCGAGATATATATATATATATATATATATATATATATATATATATATATATATTCATCTAAAGCCAGAATAGGCCGTTACATACACATATGTTTCTTTTGTAAATTAGATATGAAATAAATTATGTCATTAGTTTACTACTTTATTTTTTGTGTAACATTTTGTGTCTGACCCAAATTCTAGGTTACTTGACCTAGTGGTAATAGGGTTATTAACTAGAGATAATCTAGGAGAATCTTAGAGATATCCATTCAATGTATGATTATCTTTCCTTGTATGATTCAGATTCTATGCATTGTAATCCTCTATAAAAAGAGACCTCTATTATCAATGAGAATACACAGCAATTTTCTCTCAATTCCCGTTTCTCTAAAACACGTTATCAGCACGAAGCCCTAACCCTGAAACAAATAGCCAAACCCTGATTCAAGAAGCTAAAACCCTAAATCCGAATACAAAATCTTGAATCCCTTTCTGTCCCCGCCATACATCTTGAAGCCCTCCATCCCAGGAGTCCAGAACCGGCAGCACCACCCCAAGAACCGACCGGAAACGTATCGAACCGGCCACCGGAAGCTCCAAACCACCCACAGCAAATACTCCACCGGTTCACCACCTTCCGAACCTCTAATTGCTACGACATTTTTCCAGCACTAGCTCATCAATCCAAGAGTCCAGGAACTAGAAAATTTTTCCCCCGAACCGGCTTAAAAAGAGGTGAACCGGCCACCTAAGCATCTGCAGCCTTGAATCGGCAGAAGAAAAGAAAGAAAAAAAAAAAAAGGAGGAGGCAACCCTAGCCAAACCTAAGCCGAGCCCAAGCCGCGGCCCACTAAGGCAAGCCACGTCAGCAGCTACGTCAGTAGCCATGTCATCAGTCCGGTGCCACGTCAGCAGAGGACCCCAGCGCCACGTCAGCACCGGTCAACTTCGGTCAATGTCGGTTGACCATTTTCGGTCAACTTTCAGGCAATTTTCCGGCGACTTTTCCTGCCATTTTCCAGCGACCTATTTCAAGGTATTTTTTACTAAAAGTTCCCTTTTTTTAGAGTTTTTAAATTCAATTTCTCTTTTTTTTTCGGGGACTTGCAAACTCTCTTCTTCTACCCCCGTTTCTTCATCATAGGGGAGACATAATTAAGTCGAACTGTGGGGGTTTGTGCTCACTCCAAGCTTGGTGCTTGTTGAGATCTCCAAACTTAGAGTTTGTAGAGAATTTATGATCGACCACTTACATCATTATTTCGATCTAATCCAATACCTCTTGGAATTGAATTTCTTGGAAGCGATTACGCTCAGAAATTCTTAATTTCTTGGGAGCGACTACGCTCAGAAATTTTATATGTTTTTGTGATAGCTTTTTCCGCTCCGAAACTAACCCTTTTTTCTTGTTCTCTTTCAGGATGAGTAACCTGAACAAATTGGACTTTGCTCTATTAGGAACAACTGGCTCTGGATATCACAGGTGGGTTCGTGATGTCCGCCAGCATCTCAAGGCCGATGGAATCCTGGATATGATTCTCGAGCCTAGCCAGGACGTGCTAATTGTTGAGCAAGCTCAAGCTTTGGAAGCAAATAGAGCAGCCTTAGAGGCAAAAACCATCATTCGAATGACTCGTCATATGGATGATTCGCTCCAGTACGAGTGTATGAATGAAGAAGACCCCAGAAGGCTGTGGGTCTCACTCGAAGAAAGATTTGGCAACGTCCGTGACTCCCTGCTTCCTAACCTAGAAGTGAGATGGCATAGCCTCCGTTTCTCTGATTTCAAGTCAGTTCTTGACTACAACTCGGAAGCACTTTGCATTAAATCCTTAATGGAATTCTGTGGTAAAGAGATCACAAATGCGATGTTGATTGAGAAGACTCTCTCTACCTTCCCCGTCTCTGCATTGATGGTTGCTAAGAACTATCGAATCGATGTTACTACAGGACGGATCACAAGGTTTCATGAGCTCATTGGAGCTATGAATTTCGCTGAAAGATATGACAACATCCTTGTGAAGAACTATAATTTGAGATCCATGGAAACAAAGCATATTCAGGAATCCAATTATAGTCGCGCCCCTAAGAGAGGGCGCCAAGAGCGAAACCCTAATCTTAGGGATACTTCTGGACGCTCTAGTCCATATAATCGCTCTACTTGGGAAGGTAACCGCCAAAATAGGCGAACACGGAACCGAAGAGGTCAACGTGGAAAGAGAGAGGGAGGCAACGCCTCTGGCCATGTTGGTGGTGCCACCAACACTAAGAGTCATCTAAATGACGCTTTCAAAGCACCTCAATCAATGGAGTCTGAGCAAAGAGATGTATGTTCTGGATGTGGAGTATTCGGTCATTGGGTACACATTTATAGAGCTCGTGAAGAAATTGTCACCGCCTACAAAGCATATTGTGAAGCAAGAGAAGCTCACTATGTGGAACAAGAAGATCAAGAAGATGATCTAGAGTGAAGGGTTGAAGACTATAGATTTGGCTGGGATCAATAGATCGCCAATTCTGTTAAGTCTTTATTTTTCCAAGAGATGTAATAGGCAATTGCCATATACTTTGTAGTAAATGCCATTGGTTTAGTTTTTCTTCACATAGGCTCATCCAAAATAAGTATGATGTCTAGGAAGGTTTTGAGATAAGTGGTACTTAAGCGAGCTTTGCTCCACCGACATCTCTCTACTCACCTGGTCATATTTATTTTGGAGTTACTGAAAGAAGTCAAACAACTACCTTTCTTTTGCACTAGCTAGCATTTGGATTAGATTCTCCTAATGGTTAAGAGACAATGATGTACTCCGTTGGCTTTTGAATAACATTTCGAGTTCTTTTCATTATGACTCAATTTTTATTTTGAGCATATTACTTTGTGACTACGATGGCTGGGCCATCAATATTAATTCAAGGACATGGAATAGCCCAAGTTCCCCTTGCCAAATGGTACCTTGATTACTGTCACAGAAACTCTCTACACTCCTGGGGCAAATCACACCTATGAATAGCCAACGGATTCCATGCGAAAATGCATGTAGAGAACGGAAATGAGTTCCTTTGCAATACCTCTAATGATTGCGAGCAAAGGCGCATCTTAGAGAAGATTATGTGTCTCTCTAGTGGACTGTATGTCACTATTCGAGCTATTAAATCCAATAAAGTCATGAGAGAAGATCTCTTGGATTTAGACACATATTGACTTTGTCACGACAGGATAGGTCATCCTAGTCATGATATGATGATTCGTCTACTAAAGACTTCACATGGACATCCTTTCTTTCGAGCGAAACGAAGCAAGAATCAAAAGTTGACTCTTGGACTAAGTGTGACCCCGCCGCTACCTCCGGAGCCGCCTCCTTCCACCACCAGCCTAGGGCTGGCATAGTCCTTATCTATGACGCCATGGATAGCGTACATCATGGTGATGCTGCAATCACCAACTTTGCTTCAAATAGTGTTTCAAACACTCAAGCCCAACCAAAATCCTCATTGGTTGCTTCTAAAGCCTCTCGCTCGTTTTACAAAGCCCGTTCCTTAGGGAAATTAGGACTGAGACCGTCCTATGCAAAGGATATGAAAATACTCATTCTGTTCTTACATAGAATTCGTAGGGATTTCGTGGACTAGTTCAACCAACTTGCGGACGTTTAAATATCTCATGATGTTGGTTGACAAGCAAACACGCTGGTCACGTATTGTGCTATTATCCACTTGTAATACTGCTTATGCTACACTCCCAGCAAATATCATATGACAACGGGCTCACTCCCTGGATCATCCTATTCTATCAATTGGACTTGACGATGCTAGAGAGTTTACATCGAAGACTTTTGATGGTTATTGCATTGGGACTGATGTTGGACATCACATTCCCATGAACACACCCAAATGGTCTCGCGGAAATGTCTACGATGGTAGTTTGGACATTGGTAATACGCACCAATCTCCTTATATCTGCTTGGGGTGATGCAATATCGCATGCAGCTATGCTAATTCGTCTACGACCCACCGCCACTCAATCTACCTCTGCGTTATAGCTAGTGACTAGGTACAAGTATTTCGTACTTACGCATATTTGAGTGTGCCATTTATGTGCCAATTGCGCCCCCACAGCGCTCTATGATGGGTCCTTACAGACGAATAAGCAACTACGTTGGATTTGAGACTCCAACAATCGTCCACCACTTAATGCCCTTGCAAGGCGAACTCCTTACCACTAGATTTGAGGGTTGTCACTTTGATGAGACAGTCTTCCCGTCGTTAGGGGGAGATAAGAACACGAATGTTCAGCAGGAATGACAGGAATTGTCATGATCTGTCCCCACTATGTCTCATCTCTATCCCTATTAAAGTGACGAGATCACACATCTGCTGCAAACATGCTTACAAGGAAGGATGTCCCTACTAAAGGACATAGGGCCACCCTACACGGAGGTAGGCATGGCGCCAACGCCAAAGAGAGTGGTACTCTGGCATTACAGGCCATGGCCCCAGCTAAGATGCATGGGAGACCCATGGGTTCGAAGGATACTTTGGCACATTCCAATCCTTTGATCATCAAGACTCAAAATCCGTTTCATGAGAATCTTCCGGGTTATGGTTATCGTTGGGGGATGCCTCAACATCAGAACCTATTCCTGAGAATATAGAGCTCTTTGAAAATTACACTAGTGTACATAAGACGTGGGATATAAACTTCATCATAATGATGATGTAGTTGCGCATGCGCATGAGTTTGTTGAGTCCGATGATATCAAACCACGCTCCGTTGATGAATGAATGCCAACGTAGAGAAATTTGGCCTAAATGGAAAGATGCTATCCAGGTTAAGTTGGATTCTCTAACGAAGAGGAAGGTTTCAGAGCCAGTGATGCCAACAGCTCCTGACATAAAACCTATTGACTAATAGGTCTTTGTTAGAAAGCGTGATGAGAAAAAGAGATGGTAATCTCGCCTTATGGCGCAAGGCTTCTCACAAAACGCCCTGGAATCGTCTTATGGCACAAGACTTCTCACAAAACGCCCTGGCATATTCTCTCGTAATGGATGTTAGTGCACTCCACTACCCTGTCAGTTTGGTAGTTTCCGAATAACTAATCATGCAGGTTACAAATGTGGTCACTACGTATCTCTATGGGGATCTAGATATGGAATATATATGAAGGTTCATGGTGAACTTCATTTACCCAAGTCAAGTGGCTCTAGACCACGGAGCATGTTTACAATAAGATTGAAATGCTCACTAAAGTGACTACTTGATTGGGAAGGGATATGCCCACGCATTTCCATAACAAGTTTCAGATTCTATCGCGGTTCACGTTGGACATGATATTCATTGGAAGCCCTTACATAGTTAAGGGAAACCGTTGAACACTTGAAATCCGAGTTTGAGATGAAGGATTTTGGGAGAACACGATTATGTCTCAGTTTGGAACTTGAGCATCTTGTTGATAGATGCTTCGACATTTTGACAAGGTCAAGCCTTCAAGCACCTCCATGATCACCCGTAGTCTTGATCCTGATAAGGATCCTCTTCATCCAAAGGGTGATAGAGAAGATGTGCTAAAGGCGGAAATGCCCTAGTTAAGTACAATAGGCGCATTATTGTACTTAGCTCAATGCACAAGACCAGACATCTTATTTGCCGTGAACTTGTTAGCTAGATATAGTTTTGCGCCAACGCGACATCATTGGATTGGTGTAAAAAATATCTTTCGGTACTTGAGATGTATGATTGATATGGGCTTATTCTATCCCTATAGAGAGACGATGGATTCGGACCCATCACACACCGGGAACGCCGCCAACACTGGCCTGCGTCCACTATCCCCATCCCAAAATGACATGTGTTTTGGAAGGTTTTGCTGATGTTGGGTATCTCTCTGACCCACACAAAGGTCATTCCCAAAATGGTTAAGTGTTCACCATGCATGGGTAAAGACCGTGATATCTTGGAGGTCTACAGAACAGACTCTAGTCGTTATATCTTCTAACAATGCAGAGATTATTGATCTTCACGAAGTAGTTCGTGAATGTTTATGGATTTGATCCATAATTACGCATGTTTGAACAATTGTGGTTTGAAGTTTACCACATATGAGCCTACGAGCATATAGGATACTGCTATTTGTTATGATCAAATGAAGCAAATGCTACATCAAAAGCGACAACACCAAGCATAATCAGCAACAATAGACTCTCCTCAAGATCAAGGTGAACTAGGTTCGATTTGAGGACAGTATGGTAGACTTGCTCACTAAGTCATTGCCTAAATTCCACTGTCGAGGAACATGTTGGTAGCATCGTTTGCGGAAGGTATCCGAACTCCCATGACCGTAGTCATTAGGGGGAGATGTCTACATGTATGGTCTTGAAACGTGAAGGGTGTGTTGTGCTCTTTTTCCCCTTCGACCGAGGTTATTTTTGTCCCACAGGGTTTTTGTTACTCGACAAGGTTTTTAACAAGGCAACGAGAGAAGCACCACGTTTGGGCGACACAAGGGGGAGTGTTTAAGTAAATCCAAATTGTGTCTGGCCCAAACTCTAGGTTACTTGACTTAGTGGTAATAGGGTTATTAACTAGAGATAATCTCGGAGAATCTTAGAGATATCCATTCAATGTATGATTATCTTTCCTTGTACGATTCAGATTCTATGCATTGTAATCCTCTATATAAAGAGGCCCCTGTTATCAATGAGAATTAGGGCTGGGACTTAGAACCGTAGAACCGGGAAAACCGCACCGACCCGCACCGAAAAATCCGGTTCGGTTCGGTTCTTCAAAATGTTAACTTACATTTGTTACGCTTCGGTTCTTGAAGCTGCGTTTACGGTTCGGTTTCGGTGTGAGTCTTTTTAAACTTGGAAGAACCGAAGTACATGTGTCATTATATAATTGGTTGTTTTTCCAAGCTTATATGGCTAAAATAAACTAGTCCGCATGAGATCATGGACGTTTATAGCCAAAACGTGAAACATAAATTTTCTTCACCCGGAAAAATTGGAACTCATCTCTCAAATTGAAAAATTGGGGATCACATCTCGAAGAGGGAATTCTTTTTAAACCATTGAAGAAGAAGAAGAGGGATTTGTACCAGTCTGAGCACCCGAAGATCCAATACGAGAAGAAGCTCTGGAGGCTAAACCTGCCAAAATCAGATCCTGCTCTGCTTCCTCGCACTGCCACCGCCATTGGAGGAGAACGACGATGTCTTCTGAGCTTGGGTCAGATCAAAAAGGTTTGCGCACCAGAGAAGGAGAGGAAATTGCACAAGTCTGAGCACTTCGTGAGTTCGAGTGGAACCCAGAAATGGTAAGAAACCATTCTTTTAAAAATACCCATAATTGAGAATTGTATCCTCAGTGGGATTTTTGGAAGATTTTTGCTTTGAATTTGTCAGTTTGTGGTCAGTGGTCATGAATCATGATGGACTAGAACACACAAAGCAGTACTACATATCATGTTTGCTTTTGACTCTTTAAGAATCATGCTTTCAATTATATTATTCTTGTCTCTGTCCTTCACTCATTGGTATGGCCGACATGGATTCAAGAAAGGCTGTTGATATTTCCCTGCAAGTGGAAGTGGAAGTGAAGTATCAGGCGGGTCTCCAAAGAATGCAAAGAAACCGAAAAAAGCAAGAACCGAACCGTTTAGAGTCGGTTCGGTTCCAAACTTTTTGACATCATAACCGAACCGTTTATAGGAGTTAGTTTTCTATTTCGGTTTCACAGTTTTTTAACTGAAACCGACCCGATCCCAGGCCTAATGAGAATACACATCAATTTTCTCTCAATTCCCGTTTCTCTATAACAGTTGATTAGTTTTCTCTTATTATTCATATATCATTATACACAACATAAAGAATGGGTAGATTGCCATACACACACACACACACACACTTTTTTGTCACTGATATAGCATTATAGTTGGATCCATACATCCATTGCTTTTAAAGAAGAAGAAGAAGAAAAAATTAACCTACCAAAAACATCATAAGGACTTGTAAAATCTAAACAAATACCAGTAAATCAATCAGAGTCCATATACAATTTAAACAATCCGTGGATTAAGTAAATCCATGGATAATAAAAACTCAAATAAAATCTTTTAAAATCTGAATTGAATACACCCCCCTTAATGCACACCCCTTATATTTTTTTGTCATCAACCATCTATACCCCTCCTTATTAATAAATAAATAAAAATAAAAACAAAGAAGAGTCCACAAAAATAAAATAAAAAATTAAATGCTTTATATATCAAAATATTAATTAAAGATTTTCTTACAGGTTAAATTTTATCCTCGTCTTTATAATACAATCGACGTTTCTTCAAGCTCATACGTATAAAACCAAATTGGTTGAAACATATTGAAAGAAGTTATAAAACCATCAAATATATCTTGGATGCATGAGTACATCATGTTCAATCACTTTGTTTGCAAAACAACTACCATGACTTATTCTTTACCTATTTTAATATTGACCATGACTATATTGATCACTAAGAAATTGACATACATTGAATAATTTAAAATCTTAGAGGCATCAAGTTTTTCAACTTGAAAAACAACAAAGATAAGAAAGTTAAGTTATTCAATCTTCTAATGATATACCAACCTCATTTATGCGAGAAAGAAGAAAGGCAATTAGTTATTACCATATTGATATGTGCCGAAATTAATTAGCAATTAATTACACAATAAAACAAAAAAGAATGTATTAAATAAAAATTTATGATACAATCGACCTATTTTTTGTTTCCTTAAGTTTTTTTCATTTATTTAATTAATGAGGAGGGGCATAGATGAAAGTTTGATGAAAAAATGAGACAAAAAAATATAAGGGATGTGCATTAAGTAATTGAGGGAGTGTATTTAACATTTCTCAAAAAAAAAAAAAAACAATACATGATTCTCTCACTATGCAAACAAACCAAAATGTGATGAACACAGAGACCCATATAGGACTGTCAATGGGTCGTGTCAGGTCAAGATGTTTGTCGTGTCACAAGAGACAAACCCAAATCCAACCCATTTAATAATCGTGTCAAAAATTTAAATCCAAACCCAATCTATTTATTAAACGGGTTACCCGTTTCCAACCCGCTTAACCCATTTAATAAATAGGTCGTGTCGTGTTAGACAAAATGATCCATTTAAAGGTTAACAATACGACCCATTTAACTAAAAAAATGCATAAATTGATTAAATTCTCTAAAAACTCCACAAGACGAAGAATATAAATAATTATATATAATTCATCAATAATTAAATTTAATAATTATAAAGTAAAATATTTCAATTGTCTAATCATATGAGCAAATACTCTCAACGTCCAAAATTTCAAGAAGTATAGCATAATCAGGTTACACGGGTTCACTTCGTGTTAGCGGGTTGACCCGTGGCCGACCCATTTATTAAATGGGTCATGGCGGGTTGACCCACGGCTGACCCGCTTTTTAATCGTGCGGGTTCAACCAGCTTTATTTCGTGTGGGTTTCGAGTCGTGTTATCGGGTCATGTCAGAATTGACAGCCCTAGACCCATACTCTATCAAATAGTAAAGAATCAAATCCAATACTCCAACTGAAAGTATCCAAGAAAGAAAAAGAGCAAAATCAAGCAAATTTCCACTCTGAAACTATCAAATGCAGCTGAAAACCCAAACCTAACTCAAAGATTGCAACTCAAATCTTCACATCCAACCCGACTACCAGAAACCAACCCAATAAATAACTCTACTCCTACTCCTACTGCTCCAACCTCCTCTCACTCTTTTCACATGCTAATTTGAAGAAAAATAAACGAAGGCAGCGAAATTGGAGTAAGGGCTTACCTTATCGACCTCCATTGAAGCCAAATTCGAGCTGAGCACGGATTTGAATCATAGTTGCTACTGTGTTGGCGCCGTCGATGGGGTTTCTGCTAATGCGAAATTGGGGGTTTTGTTTTGGCTGTGGCTCCGTCGTTCAGTTTAGGTTTTCCGTTTTTAGGTATTGGATATTGGGTCAGTGGCAATGCCCATAAATTGTGATGAAACTCGAGCATTTTGATCATTTTGCATTAAAATTGGGAGCCAGGCTTGCATCATTTGGCTTTTGGGCCTGGACTCATGTCCTTGTTTGTTTCAATCTTTTTGAAAGTGGGTTTTCTGTGTTTACATCTTTGGTCATGTGCTACTATGTAATTTTCTATTTTCTGTGTTTATTTGATCAAAAAAAAAAATTTATTGTTCTTCTGTGCTAATGTAAAAAGAAAAAATTAAATGCTCATTTTGGACTAAGAATTCAAGAGGAGCTTATAAGTTTAACTTATTAAGCAAGTCAAAAATATAAAAATTCTTGTCCTAAGTTAATTCAACAAACTGTGGCACGAACAAAAAATTATATCTTAGAAACAGGGCCGGCTTTGAGGGTTGCCAAGAGAGGTAGCCGCCTCAGGCCACTAGTCCATGGAGGCCTCCGATTTGTATACTTTCTTAGAGATCAATATATATAATTTTTTTTTGAAACTATATTTCTAAAGTTTAAGATTCGCCCGATGGTTATGTGCCAATCTTTTTCTGTCGTTCCTATCCCACAACTAGGTTACCGACTTATGTAGGAAGATCTAAATCAGAAGCATTAGCATACATCAAAGATCGTCTCACAAAGATGTCAAAATTGTTGAGTTGTTATGGTAAAGAGATTTTAATCAAGGTGGTTGCTCACGCTATGTCATTATATGCCATGAATTGCTATTTGTTACCTCAAGGATTTGCAATGAGTTACATTAGTTGTGTGCCCAATTTTGGTGGGGTGATAATGATGATAAGAGAGTCACGCATTGGCGTAATTGGGAGGAATTGTGTAAACCTAATTCTTAGGATGGTATGGGTTTCAGACACCTAGTTTCAATCTTGCATCATGTTTGTTTGGAGCTCAGTTGGCATTGGACAAAGCTGGTTTCACTCCTCTCTCTATTGAGACAGATTTCCTAGAGGTGGCCACCGAAGTAAATTCCAATAGTGAAGCGTTCACGGTGATGTGTTTACTTGTGGACATTCGGAGGACGTCGGCGAATCCGGTGACTCATCTCCTAGCACATGATGCCTTAAACTTACGTTGTAACTCTATATTTGTGTTTGAATGACTTTTCTCTGTGAGTGAGGCACTGAACATTTTTTTTTTCCTTTTTTTTTTTGGATTAAAAATGAGCACTGAACTTGGATTTTAATCAATTGAATTCATAAATTGGTTTGAGTGGAAGTAACGCAATGATAAACTATGGAATGATACTGAATGTCAACCCAAGCAGTTTTACTTAGTGCACATATCTGCTACTCTAATTAAATTACCTGCACATATTTCTAATTGCGTTACTTCCAAACAAACCACAGTTTAACAAGCAGTCGATAAAATAATGAAGATGACAATTGCTCTGAGCAATTATGCAGCCAATCCTGGAGGGTAATCTCGAAAAAGATGTGTTCTAGTCTTGAGTTTATTATCACAGAGAACAGAGGTTGGAGGAACACAAAGACTAGGGCTTAGTTTGGGATTGTTGTGATGTGAGAGGAATCACTTCCGAAGTTGCTGTGAGAGGAAGCACTTCCGAAGTTGCTGTGAGAGGAAGCAGCTGAGGTGTTTGGTAAACTGTTTTTATAAGTGCTGTGAGAACAAAAAGCAATTTGTAGGTGTTTGGTAAGTTGCAAGGCAAAAGTGCTTTGGCTGGGTATAATTACCAAAATGGGCATACATGCTAAAATATGCTACTAAAATACTTAATTTTGTTTTTTGATTATGTAACTATACCAAATAAAAAAAATTCTCATGTATTATTCTTGTACCCTTGGTTGGACCGACTAAAAGATTTACTTTAAACTCTTCAACATGCATATTATGTTTTACTATTACACAAAATAAGTCAAGAATATTTGGATTAATTTCCCGACCATAGTGAAAATGGGAACCATTACACAAAATAAATTAAAATCACTTGAAATTTCCAACTAAATGCTAAGTAGATGCATTCATTAGACTTTGTGCAATTGCATTTCTTAACACCTCCATTTCTTCTCTTCCCGAACCATCTCCATCATGTTCATTATCCTCCATCTCTTCACTAGTCTCTTCACTTGAGTAATTTCCACTTTCATCAAAATCAATATCTCGTTGAGCATATCTGCGTATGTAGTTATGAAGAGCCATAGTAGCAATAACTATCGTAACTTGTTTTTCATAAGGAAAGTGAGGCATATCACGTAAAATACTCCATTTCTTCTTCCATACCCCCAAAGTGCGCTCAATAACACCTCTAAGTGAAGAATGTGCATGATTGAATATTTCTTTATGACCGGTCGGCTCATCACCTCTACGGAAATGTGGAAGGTGGTACCGCTCACCTTTATATGGTCCTAAATAACCCTTCATTTGTGGATATCCGGCATCCACCACATAGTATTTTCCTGAAATTATAAATTATAAGGAATTATTGATCTCGGTAAAATAAAAGATTATAAGTTATTATTGTGTAATTCTCGGAAAAAAAAAAATACCATTTGGGGGTTTAGGAAAATTCGATTGAGGATTGCGTAGAGCTGTTAAGAATACTCTACTATCATAGGCGGTGCCTTCCCACCCTGCACATGCAAATGTGAATTGCATGTCGAAGTTGCATATAGCCAATACATTTTGGGTGGGTATCCCTTTTCTTCCAATATATGGCACATGATCACATGGAGATATCGAAGCTTGAACATGAACACCATCGATAGCACCAATGCAATCCTACAAATTAGTATAATAGACTTGAATAAAAAAAAAAGGTTTTCTACCAAATTAGGAAGCATTTATATAAGGATAACATCTTTAAAAGGGTAGTACATTATACATACCTTAAAATGAGGCATGTATCTTGAATCAGTGAGAATTTCTTGTGGAATGCTCCTAAATTCCGGATCCCTTGGATTTATGAGCACTTTTGCCATATTATAGAAAATCTCTAACATTATATCAAAATACCTACTAACCGTCTCACCAGAACGTTGAAAACGTTCTTGTGTACTCCTATTAGACTGACCTTGTCCCAAAATATAAAGAAACATAGCCAACATTTCAACGATACTCATGTTTCTTGAACCCTTCATTATCTTTTCCAAATCATTTACAAGCATCATGAAGACTTGTTTATCCATCCTAAATTGATTATAACACCTACTTTCATTGCCTTCTAACACTTTCATTAACCAAATGTAACCTATTTGAGAGCTTGTCATACATGGAGTTTTCTGAATGTACTTTTCAAGATAGACTTGAATAAGACGACATCTCCAGACGCATCCATACTTCACAAAACAAACCTGCCAATGTTTACTTGTTCATCAAATTCAAAATATAAAACATCTCTATAGGAAGACAAGCATGTATATCAGTATATGTACTTGAGTAGCGAGATAAAACTAAACAGCAAGCTTTTGACTAATTAATTAAACAAGATACAAAATAGAAAGATAGGTTTTGGTGCAGCAGATTCCCTAAACCTCTTCAATCATTCAAATAAAAGGAAACTTCAAAGAACCAAACAACCATCAGTTTTAATAAAAAGATGCATCAAATTCAATTTCAACTTAGTAAAATAATATAGCATTAACAATGAACAACAATCAATCTTTCAAACCCGGAAAATTACAAAAATAGAAAAGAACTCAGCTTAGGTCTAAACGACAAGCAACATGCATCATGTTACAAAGTAGGATTAGCCTACTTAATTTTCAGCTTTTTTCTGATTAAGAATCAGAAACTGGAGCTTGAGATCAGCATCTGTCATAATAGAAAGAGTTAAATACTATTTACTCCCTATACTTATAGGGTTTCATCATTTCAGTCCCTGACCTTCGAATTTCACCTAAAAAGTCCCTGAACTCTCAATTTCCTCCAAATTAGTCCATGCCGTCAAAGACTCCGTTATTTTGCTGACGTGACGGTCGTTTTTCCTCTAAAAAGTCTATTATACCCTCACTTATTTTTTAATTTTTTTATTATTAATTTTATTCTCTCTCTATCTCTTTTTTTTTTTTTTTTTTTTTTTTTTGTACCTCTTCTCCTTCCACATAGAGCGTCTTCTTCTTCTTCCAAAAATAAACCCAAAATAAACCCAGCTCTCTCTCCATCTCTAGACCTTCGACGACGCTGAACAATTGAAATTGAACAAAAACCCCAAACTCCAACCTTGAACAACTACAAGAAGAAGAAGAAGAGCCCCAAAACGACGAAGATGCCCCTTTTCTCTCTATCTTCTTCTTCTTCACACCCAAATTAATCACCATAACCACCACTGAGCTCTCTCTCCATACCCAACTACCAATCCCATTGCAATCAACACCAAGCCTAAATGCCTTCATATCTTCATGAAATTACCCTTTACATTCTCAGGAAACCCACTTCATCTCTTTAGATTTACTAGGCCTGATCTGGAAATACATAGTGGAGAATGAACAACTCTTTCATTCTTACGAAACTCTGCTCGTCAGCTAACTTCGGCGGCTAAAATCTCCATCTTCTGTTGCTGAGATAGTCACGACTTCTTCATAAAAGTTGTTCAAAATCGAGTCTTCTAAACTGTATTCAAATTTCATGAAAATCCAACGGTTGAATCTTCCAAAATCAAGGTAAAACCAATGACTGTTCATACAAAATTCTGTTTTGAGATGAAATGATGAATTGACTCCAATTCGTATTTACATGCCCTATTTCCTTTCAAATCCAGTCCCTCTTCGAAATGGGTCGAGTTCTTCTCTTGAGATTGAATTCAATTCATGAAGTACTCATTTCAATCTTGAGCACGTTGAAGCCATCAAGGAGAGAGAGGCAAAAGGAGAACATATGCAATCTGGGTACCTCGCCCAGCCCAACACCAACGCCGCCCAAGCTGCCCAGCGCCCGCCGAAACCCGCCTATCTGTTCTGGGTATTTGAGTTTTTGGTAAGGTTTTGCTGGGTGAAGTGTTTTGATTCAAAATCTCATTTGGGTATTTGAGTTTTTGTGAGGTTTTCTATCAAGATCGAATTTTTGGGTTTATGTTAGTTTTGGGGCACACATTTTGATTGGAATTGGGTCCGGTGTGGTTTGGAATGAAGAAAGTGATGGGACTGTACTCAATTGAGCTCACTATGTTGTGAATGAATCGAAAAAATTGAATTGAATTAGATGAGAAGATGCTGGTCATGGGTATGCAACTATGCATATTCTCGATCCAGCGAGAAGATGCTGGAGGATGAGAGCTTCCAGATAATAGAGGGTCTTTAACCAGACGATAAACAGAGGAGAGGATAGATGTGGAAGAAGAAGAGGTGAAAAGCATTAAAAAAGAAAAGAAAAAAATTAATTTAAAATATAATAGACTTTTTAGGGGGGAAACGACCGCCACGTCAGTAAAATAACGGAGTTTTTGACGGATGCTTGACAGTAGGGACTAATTGGAAGGAAATTGAGACAGGGACTTTTTAGGTGAAATTCGAAGGTCAGGGACTGAAACGATGAAACCCTATAAGTATAGGGAGTAAATAGTATTTAACTCTTAAACTCTAATAGAAAACATCTCTCGCTTCTCCTGAGAGCAGAACAACTCCGTTGCAAACCACCATAGCTTCGTACCGGTTTCTGCTCCTGGTAATGTTGCAACAACTCTCATCACCTCTTTAATACTAGTTCCTTGTGAGGTACCATTATCATGTACAGATGTGGCTGTACTCCTACTCTCAACTACATCAACAAGATGATCGATTTGTTTAGACAATTTCGCCGCACCTCCCACCTTTTCAGCCTTCCCCTTTGGCCCTCCCATAACTCCTTTTCCTTTTTTTTGTTTATCAGCCTCTGTTTGGTGCTCCAAATTTGTTCTCTTTTTGCCTCTATGTTCATTATCCTGGTCAGAATCCTCTTCAACATCTCCAGAAATTAAATTATGCTCTGAATCCTCCACAACCTCTTCAATATCTATAGTAGCTGAGGGAATCATGACAAAATGACCTAGAGCTGTGCTACCCCTGAACATGTTGTCATAAACAGCCATCATTTCAGGACTAATTCCCACCTCCCGAAACTTGCAATACTCTGGATTGATCTACAAAAGAAGAAGATAAGAGATAATTGTTACTTATGATCGATAATATTGATCACAAAAACTACAAGTCACTGATGAAAGTGGGAGACAAAGCTAATTGTACAAACTAAAATGAATAATAGGAGCATATGATCAGATGCTTTAAGAGACATGGATTAAGCTAGCATTTCAGCAATGGCATCAATTTACAAACTATAATGTAAACCTATAGGGAAACAAACCTTAGGAACGGCATCAATTTACAAACTAAATTTACAAATTGTTACCTTTAGGAAACAAACCTGGCCATTATCAAACACTTGCCTTTACTGAATTAAAAAGGCACAAACCTTAATTTAGATACACATATAACAGAGAACCTTAGCATCAATTATGAACTACCAAGTCGCAAACCTTAGCATCACAGAGAACAGGCCATGCTTAATTTTGATACACAAGCAGCTCCATATTTTCAGGAAACAAAAAAATAAACCAACAAAAGTGTATCGACATGTTTATGGTTTTTAGTGACAAACCCAAGAAACATAGCCTTCCTACTCGTCACTTATTTATGTACCTTCTACATTGCAGCTTGATGTACTTAAAATTCAATAGAAAAACATAGAAAAACAGAAATTAAAAAAAAAAAAACAAAATTACTACCACAAGCAGAGGAGGAAAAATACACACCTGAAATTTGGATTCCCACCATTCAGCAGATGCGTCGACAGTTTTTCTAGCCGGATCCCATCCAATACCAGTTTCCTTATGCAAAAGTGAACTCCACAATTTCCAATCATTTTTAAATGAATCCCACTTATTTTTCATTATCGTAATCCCTTCCAGTTAACTCCTTAAAGGCCATGATAACATTTGACCATCCCTTTTTATCAAAATGTGTACCAGCAGTGGCGGAAGCACATGGTGGGCTATATGGGCTCAAGCTTAGACAACATTTTGGGCTAAAAACCTTAAGTATATAGATATCTCAACCTCCAACCCATACCAGCCCAAAGAAAAAGAAAAAAAAATTACATGTAGATCGAAGTCCTGTATTCCCAGCTCCCACAGCGGCACAGCAGCTCCCAGCTCCCAGTCCCGTACTCTAGACCTCTAGTGTTTCGAAATTTCGATGGAGGTTATGAAGGTTATCGATTGAAACAAGGTATGAAGCTCTATGCCTCTATCGATCTCCTGTGTTCTTCACTTCTTCTTGCTGCTCTGTTTTTCCCAATGGGGTTTCCTGACTTTCCTCAAAGAAATCCCATATCTCCTTTTGCCCAATATCGATTCTGTTTGCTAGTTTGCTACCACTGATTGTGAGTTGGGGACTTGGGGCTGTTGGGCTTTTGTATATGAGTTGAGATTTTGGGGGGGGGGAGGGAGGGAGAGACTGAGAGACTGAGATAGAGAGAGATTCCATGTTAGCTGAGGTCTGGCCTTCTGGTTATGAGTTGGGGCTGTTGGGCTTTTGTGTATGAGTTGAGATTTAATGGGAGAGAGAGAGATAGAGAGACTGAGAGAGAGAGAGATTCCATGTTAGCTGAGGAATTGAGGATCTTGAATGCTTGATTCTTGATCATGGATTCATGGTCGGTGGCGGTGAGTCGGTCACTGGGTGAAGGTCAGTCACTCAGTCGGTGGATTTGTAGTTAGATGATGAATTGATGATTGATGAATGCGAATTTAGTTAGAATTACCGACTGATGTCTTTGTTGTCTTCTTGATCATGGACTCATGGTCTGATACTCTGATGGTCGGTGGATTGTGGATAGGTGCAGTGAGGCTATGAATCTATGATGATTCATGATTGTATAAATTACTAGGTAAAAAAATCAAGTTGTGATCTTGGCTTCTGATCATGTTTTGGGTTCCAACCTCAAAAAAAAAAAAAAAAAATTATTGTGCCCTTCTAATTAGCCTAGCCAGGAATTTGATCCTGGTTCCGCCACTGTGTACCAGGTCTGTTTCCCTTGGCCACTTCCTTAGCAGCTATATCACAAAATATAGCTACTACCTCATCCGGCAATATGGCTTTTTGTTTTCGAGATCCCTCATTTTCAGTACTGGTGGATTTCTTCTTTCCCATCTAAAGATAACAGATGCTTAGTAGTAAACAAACGATAGTTATAAACTGCCATATCCAACACTTAACACTATCCTCACAAAACAAAGCTGCTGACCACCATAAAGAGCTAGATATATGCTTTGTTTAAAACCATAGGATTCAATAAAGAGCTAGGGACCAGAATATATCAATTTCACACTAGTATGCAAAGGTTGAAATATATACATATAAAAGAACCAGTAGCCAAAAAAAAAAAAAACCCAGGTAGCATCATAATCAAAGAAATGAAATCAGAAGGTGAAATAATTGGAGGGACTGGAATTGAATTGAAAAGTGTCAGAATCTTACTTACCCCGTCTCTGTGTGTGGAAATTTGGTACCCAAAATACCACAAATTGACCAAACAATAACAAGCTAGTTGTTTCGATCTGTTGCTACTTGATCTGCAGGTGACGTATATGGGGAAAATTAAGAACTTTAGAGGAGACAAACAATAACAAGCGCAGTGAATCGAAGCTTGCAATAGCAATATACTGTAAATTTGGGGAAAGATGGAGAAGGAGAGGACTTACAGTGAGTTTGATTCGCGAAAGACACAAACTTTCGACTCAATTTGTTGCTGGGTTTGAGAGAGAGAGAGAGAGAGAGAGAGAGAGAGAGAGAGAGAGAGAGAGAGAGAGAGAGAGAGAGGCGGTGATACAGTGGTTCTTCGTAGGCTTGCGAAGATGTGATTAGGCGAAATTGATGGTTACTCGGTTCCCTCCGCCGCTCATGTCAGTGGGGTTTTCGCCGGATTGTATGACTAGAACAGACCCGGGAAAAAGAAGGAACTTCGAATGGGATAATATATGCTGGGAGGAGGAAAAAGAAGGAAGATGTGGAGAGTGGTTCTGATGAGGAGCTTACCAAGTACGAAAGGAGGTTGAAGAAGGTCCAGGAATGCTTTGGGTTTGGGGCATGTGGCGGAGGAGCAACGGAATCGGGTTTTGAAGACACAGGAGAGATCGATCGATGGGAAGAAGGTGTTTTGAGTTTTGACGGTAGAGGAGGCTGGGAAGACTGGAAGAGAGAAGCTGAGAATAATAAAACCCTATCTGGGTCAAGGTTAAAAGATGAGGACATAATTGGAAAAAAGAGTAAAATTTCATTAAATGAATCCTGTTCACTCCGTGTTTCCATGAAGCAGTTTTCCAAAGCTGGTAGTAGGCTGCTTCTCAATTTCAGCTTTGAGGAGAATCAATTTGGACCAAAAGCCGCTTCTACACACTTTACCAAACACCATAGCATTAGCCCAAAAGCAGAAGCAGGTTCAAAAGCACCTCCAAAATCAATCCCAAACTGGGCCTAGATCCAGTATTTTAGATAGCAAAGCAAAAGCTTCGCTTACGTATGTTGTCTTCCTCGATTTCTTTCTTCCAGTCCAATTATATTTTTGGCTACTATATACCGAAAAATTGAGAAGATTTTGACAACTCTCTAAATTTATACCCCCATTTTCCAGCTTCCAAAGAACTACGATGACAGCGGAGGCTTTGACGACTTATTTCAGTTTTTACTTGTTCTCTTGAAGCAACTTTAGTACATTTCATTTCATCAACCACGCTCAAGTTCCTGCAAACATCCACATAGAATTTAACCATTGCTTCACTTTGAGAATTTGGGAACAAGTACTTCTGAGGCAAGTTGTGCACAGATATAAGGACTGAAACAGTAGCTTTGGCTTCCAGCCTTCCACTCATTCTTTACCCTCAATTGGATATCAAACGCTGTATTCTTACACCTGTTTTCAACAAGTTCAAATGGTTTCCAACTTGATTGAATGGAATAGCCGCATAAATGATCCTTCTCCAAGGGAATGGATACTTGCTTCGACGCTTGAACTAGGCGGTTATGCAAATAATAGTAAGTCCTGCCATTTGGAGGATCTGGTCTCATTTTCATGTTTGTCATACGAACCATGTCCATGACTGCTACATAAGATTGTTCACCTTCTCCCTGCAGTAATTTAGCTGGAAAGAGACTGGTTGTAAAAAAATATGTTAGTAGTAGTCTAATTAATTAGAATCAAGTAACTTTGCCGGTTGCTTTATCAAGAGACCATGCTACTTGTGTTTTTTTTTTTTTTTGAAAGGCATGCTAGCCACATGGTTTATAGTAGCGAAAAATCACATCACTTCATCAACAATGGCAGCTCCACGAGCTTTTCTGGGGCAACAAACCCAATTAGTGCTTGTAATGTTACCAGAACTTTTCACCCATGTGTTTGCTGTCCTAGAAGATTAGGTCAGTTTTGTCACTTATGCTCAGTGATAAAGTAGACCATGCTACTTGTGTTTTTTTTTTTTTTTGAAAGGCATGCTACATGGTTTATAGTAGCGAAAAATCACATCACTTCATCAACAATGGCAGCTCCACGAGCTTTTCTGGGGCAACAAACCCAATTAGTGCTTGTAATGTTACCAGAACTTTTCACCCATGTGTTTGCTGTCCTGGAAGATTAGGTCAGTTTTGTCACTTATGCTCAGTGATAAAGTAGACCATGCTACTTGTGTTTTTTTTTTTTTTTGAAAGGCATGCTACATGGTTTATATTAGCGAAAAATCACATCACTTCATCAACAATGGCAACTCCACGAGCTTTTCTGGGGCAACAAACCCAATTAGTGCTTGTAATGTTACCAGAACTTTTCACCCATGTGTTTGCTGTCCTGGAAGATTAGGTCAGTTCTGTCACTTATGCTCAGTGATAAAGTAATCTGGGGTTCAGATCTAAAACCTTTTCGCCCATGTGTTTGCTGTCCTGGAAGATTAGGTCAGTTTTGTCACTTATGCTCAGTGATAAGTAATCTGGGGTTCAGATCTAAAACCTTTTCGCCCATGTGTTTGCTGTCCTGGAAGATTAGGTCAGTTTTGTCACTTATGCTCAGTGATAAAGTAATCTGGGTTCAGATCCAAAACCAATTGGCAATGGATGAAGTGACCCAAACCCTTATAAACTTACAGGCAATGTCTCATTTTTTCCATGTGGGATGTATATATTCTCAACATGCCCCCACACATGTGAGGCGAATTTTTAAGCCATACACATGGACAACTTTGGGTGACGTGGAACCCGTGTGGCCATGAGGCATGCACACGTGTCTCATTTTTTCCATGTAGGATGTATATATTCTCAACATGCCCCCACACATGTGGGGCGAATTTTTAAGCTATACACATGGACAACTTTGGGTGACGTGGAGCCCGTGTGGCCATGAGGCATGCACACGTGGATAACCCGCTTTGGTACCATGATAAAGTAATATGGAGTTCACATCCAAAACCAATTGGCAATGGATTGAATGACCCAAACCCTTATAAACCTATAGGCAATGTCTCATTTTTTCCATGTGGGATGTATATATTCTCAACACTTAGTGACTTAAACACAACTCAGAGAAATAAAAATAAGGTCTCATTTTTTCCATATGGGATGTATATATTCTCAACACTCAGTGACTTGAACACAACTGGAACTTCAGCTACGTGCCTATTATGGTCCATCTTAATCGGAGATTCGTTTATTATAAGAAATAATCAAACAAAAACTTACAACAGAACTGAGTGATGGAAGGTGGAACTTATCTTGCAGTTATCATAACATTTGCTCCTACTCACTATGAGAGAATCACAGAATTTAATACATTTCTGACATGCAATGTATACTGCATTTACATAAACTCCACAATCAAGCATCATAAGCAGAAGTACAGAACTTTAACTAAAGTAGCTCTCCTTTATACAGGTAAACCTCAACCCTCAAGAAGAGATGAGTTACTCCAAACAACAAGAAAAATCAAACAAACACTGAGCTAACAATTATAAACGGAAAAGAAGACTACATCAGAAACCCTCAAACACTGATAAGGACACAAAGCAACCTGGAGAGAGCTGCGATGCACATAAGTGCTGGACTGCTGGGGTGTCACGCAGCAAATCTCAGACAAAGAAAAACTCAAAGCAGGGGAAAACTGAATCACAATGTGAAACAGAGGAGCAGAAAACATCTTCCGATGACTCAATTTGTACCAGAAACCCATAGACGTCAAGAAAGAAAATGGGGCTCTCATCACATTGAAAGAAAGCTGCACTACAGCCAGCAGCCCCCATCAAGCATAGCTGCAAGAAGGAATTCTCAAAGCATCCGATACCCAGTGTTGAATTTCAGCTGACAGCACGAGAAACGAGACACCAGTTGTGGACTAAGGAACAACATGTGTTTGATCATCAGTGACTTTTTCGTGGGGAGAACCTGTCAACTAGCAAAAGGATAGATGATCAGAAACGTTATTTGCACTGGCCAATAAATGAACTGTAACAAGCTTTGATCTAAGTCATCTAACTGAGAATTAGAAAATGCTACATATACTTAAAAACAACCCAATTTGCCTCTTTGTCCTTCTGCCCGAATGAGATAAGTAATTTCAGAAACTAATTTTCGACGGTTTCTGGTACCTCTTTTGACTACGATATTGTGCTTCTTCACACTGACGACAGTGCGCTGATAAGTGGCAGTAAGTCAACGTTCGTACAAGATCCTCCACATCCTCCTCAAATACTAGACCAAGGGCACACTTGTGAATTCCAAAGCCTGAGCTGTCAGACCCAATACTTCCCTCGATTGTATCACATTGATTCCATGAATCAGGAAAATAAGCCCGTGGCATATAGACAAAGCAAATGAAATTGCATGGATGCATCCACATTTCTTTGTCTGTATCAAACTTATAACGGAGAGAACCAGCAGAAGCAATATTGCCCTTTAGATAACAAAAAATGTCGTGACGAGTAGACTCTGCATACGGATTGTCAAAAATGATATTCGGATGCTCGTGGATCGATAGAGAAGCACACACTGCAATTCCCATCCAATTACCATTTAGTTGCATTTTAGCGGAGTCGCTTTTTTCCACATTTATGAACCACTCAGGAATTTCAATTCCAGGGAACGTGCATGACAGGTTTTCCACAGACCAGTCCTGAAATAGAAAATATGAGAATGAGTCCCTTTGTGTGTGCGTGTGTGTGTGTGAGAGAGAGAGAGAGAGAGAGAGAGAGAGAGATAACCATATTTCTATAGCTTTGAGAGATCAACTCAAACTGTCTTTTATGGCGGGTACTGGAATCACAATCTCGGGAAGCATTGAATTTATGACTCGGCAACCTTACCAAACTTAACCAATCTTCTACCACCAGTTTATTGTAAACTTCAAAGGGGGCACCTGAGCTGCGTAATATGCAGTGGGTGATTGTTTGGACAAACCCTTGCAAATCTTGCTTGTACAAAATACGAAGTCCACAAATTTGAACCTTAACACCAGGGCTACCGGTTTCATAGGAAGTGAATATTTCTCTTGATGATGCTTCAATGAACAGTTGGGGAATCACTGCCCGCGGTAAATAAAAAACCAAAAGTTGATGTGCATCAGCTATCATGAAGGGTCTAAAGTCCAGGGTAAGATTAAATCCAATGGCATGAGATCTGCCCCTTTGGAGTCGGCAAGAACCAACATAATCCTCCTTTGCTGTATGCTTGTCCACAACGAGTGATGTGCATAGAGCAAATCCCATCCACTTTTTACTCTTGTGTAGATTCTCATGAGGGGGCAACTGGATTGACACCGTGGACCCAACTTCAGTCTTGAACCACGCTGGGCTTCCACTTACAAGAAAATCATAGGGTTGAGCCTTATGGTTTAGTCCCTGTGGAGAAATAATTTGTTACAAGAAAAATGGAGAATGACGTAAATAATGTATTGATTGACAGCTAAATATATAGACCTCAAGGAATCTTGATAGAAATGACTCCATGTTCCTAATTCTAGGCAGTTTGGAGCCTTCTTCATAAGTTGGAAGTAATTTCTCCCTGCAATCAGATGTATTTACAGTTTTACACCAAGTACAAGAAAACAATCAATTAACCGGTAAGAAGTTCTGACAAGAATACACACACATATACTTCTCATTCGGAATATTAAACATACCATCTCAAAGTGCGATCCACTACTAGATTAAACCATCCTGAATCAATTGTAGCTTTGTCAACTTCAATCAGATTGATGCAGTCGTCAGGGGGGACGATTCGGCTGGCATTTATTGCAAGCAGAGGGTCAAGATCATGCGTACGACCTCCAATACCAAGAGTGGGAGGCATGAATGTCTGGATAAACCCTGCAACACCTTGCTTGAACAGTAGACGAATCCCACATTTCTGGACCTCCATGCATGGGTTATTGGTCTCAAAGACAGCCCACATTACACTTGATTCATTTAACCTTTTGGGAAAGAATTGGCAAGGTACATAGAAAAAGCAAAGAAACTGAGAACTATATTGAATGCAGTTGAGATGGTTCCATTCAAGGAGAACAGGTTCCACTTGACATTCTTGAGTTACTACCGTGCATTTATAGAAGTAAGTAGGTGTTTCTGATTCTGATTCAATGTCGGAGAAATGAGGATGTCCCTTGATTAAGAAAACAGCAGAAACCCCCATCCATTGCTCATCATCTTTGAGTCCTGCAGGTATCGAGATTCCTACGGAGCTGCCGGTATCTATATTGCTAAACCACTCTGGAATTTCATTTTCTTCACAGCCGGAAATCAGGGAACAAGACTTGTAATCCAATGCCTTCAACACAGGATAATAAAGATTATTAGTTATGAAAAATATATACTCAGTATTTGCTTATCTACATAAAATTCCAAGATAGAGCTGAGAGATATACTTCAAGGTCTTTCTGAAGCACTTGATTTGGCATTGATAAATCATCAACTGGTTTACATTCTTGTTGATGGCTAAAACTAAAGAAACCACGTCCAAGGACAGTTGACTGAATCCATGTTCTGGAATGATATGAGATTTGTCTTGGTGAGGAAGTGGAATATTTTTTATGCTTGGATGAAATCAATGAACTCATAGTTGTCATTCCTGACACAGATGAAGTCCATACTAAGAATTGATCTGGATAATCCATCAGTGATGTACAGTCATCTGCATTCACAGCTCGAACACTTAATGGGAGTTTCTTAGGCAGCGATTGAAGCCGGCTACAATTGTTCAAGTCGAGAGTTTGAAGCTTAGAGAGCTGAGAGATGCTTTCCGGTAAGCAAGAAAACTTATTACCACTTAAAATCAATTTTCTTAGAGAGACTAAACTCCCAAGATCATTTGGAATATCTCCATCCATCAGATTGCACTCACTGAAGTTTAGATATGTCAAAGAACTCAAACCTGATAAGGAAGCGGGCAGCAACAAGCCCACAGGAACATCTTTCCTTCCAAACATCCCCCAACAATTGAACAGTGAATGCCAGGATTTCGGAGGTAGATTTTTACCTCCTCTGAAACAAAGAGACTTGAGATTTTTCATATCTGCAATGCACGATAACTCTCTTATAGCAGTTCCACTTATATCAAGATCCTCCAAACATTCCACACAATTCAGATTCTCTGGTATGTTTCCAAGTTCTGAGCAACCTGTAAGAATGAGACTTTTCAGAGATGTCAAGAATTGAATGGTACTTGGAAGCCGGAACAGATTTGTGCAGTCTCCTAAATTCAACGAAGTGAGACCAGTTAAACTTTCAATTGATGCAGGTAATTCCTCTATGGCAGTCCCATCTAGATGAAGCTCCAACAAGCTCTGCATGTTTCCTTCAATTTCCGGAAACTTCTTCAAGCTTGAGCAGCCAGAGAGATTAAAGATTGTAAGGGATTCCAAACTAATGTTAGGTGGAAGGCTCTTAAGGGATTTGCAATTTCTCATATTCAACAAATTAAGTCTTTTGAGAACTCCAATGGATGGGTCAACCTCAACCAATCTTGTACAGCCTTCAAGCACCAAAGTCTCAATGTTTGGAACCTCAACAAAGCTTGGGGTCCTGATCAAGTATTGAGAATCACTCATATCGATAAACTTTAGCATGCTCAACCGCTGAAACAAGTTGAAACATAATCAGATGGGTTGAAACAAACATAGATTCAGATAATAATAATATTAACATGCATATGTCTCTGTGTGTGGGTGGATGTATAAAACGTACAATAAATATAATCTTACCTTATTTCCCTTCCATAGCTGTTTGATACAGCTTGAATGCATGCTAAGTTCAACAAGCTTATCTGATTGAAAGTTTGATGGCAAAGAATATAAAGGACAAACATGCCATTCAAGAACTTGTAACTCATTAGAAAGCCATTTGATGTCTCCAGAAAAGCGTGCATTATTAATTTTGAGCAATCTTAACTTGCACATCTTTGAGAAGGGATCAACATTCAAGTGAACCTCCTTTTGTTTTGGCAAATTCAGCAAAATAGATTCCACTGCACTCGTTCCCTGATAAACATGAAGAAAGAATCAAGATATCGCAAAATATATATACAAAGACAATTAATTAATTTTGACAATTGTTGATTCAGAATTTGTAGTCTGTACAATCTTTACCTGATTATGTTCAAGTAAAGGAATGATATCTTTTGGAAGCCACAACCTGCTACGTTTGCACGGCTCATCACGACATTCCCGACGAACAATTTCCCAACCCAATTCTTGTATCAAGTCATGCATCCACAATTGTCTTCCAAATAGAGTTACCATCGACTTATCAATGAGAACTTCTATATCAATGTCTGGAGAGTAGCCACAACTACTTTCTAGTATTCTTGTTACACGATCTCTGTCCTCCCCTTTAAAGAAACATGCAATGTCCAGAAAGACTTCCTTTTCTGTGTCTTCTAATGCATCAAAAGTTACTTTAAGAACATCAATTATTCTTTTGTCAGGATTAACTTTAAGTCTATCCAATGCACTTGTCCATACTTTTACACTTTTACCAAAGAGTAAGGAACCCAAAACTTCAATAGCTAATGGAAGCCCATTAGCATATTCTAAAACACTCTTTGATAGCACGAGAAAATCTTCTCCAACCTTATCTTTCCTGAATGCTTTCCAACTAAAGAGCTGAAGAGCTTCCGGGTCGTTTAATGCCTTGACCTTGTATATTCTTTCCACTCCATATGTGCGAAGCAATTGTTCATCCCTTGATGTTATTATGATCCTGCTCCCAGAACCAAACCAACTATGACCACACAATGCTTTCATTTGTTGCAAGTCATTCACATCATCAAGAATGATAAGAACCATTTTAGTTCGTAGTCTCTGGCTTATTATATTAACTCCCATATCAATATTCTGTATATTTACATTACTTTCCAGCAAAATGTCTGAAAGAAGTTGTTTTTGTAAGTGAACTAGGCCCTGTTTCTCAGTTGTCTCTCTAACATTTGCAAGAAAGCTGTAAGCCTCAAACTGAGCACGTATCCTTTCATAAACTACTTGTGCAGTAGTTGTCTTACCGATTCCCCCCATTCCCGAAATACCTATCATACATACTTCATTCAACTCCAAGTCTAAGTATGAAAGGATTTGTTTTATTCGAGAATCGATACCAACTAAATCCATGGATCCACTTGAGATTGTTTCGTTCAACTTGTTGAAAATATGCCCTACAATCTCTTGAATAACTTTTGATTCATATGATCTGTAAAGAAAAAGAACTCTATTCGTAAGTGTCAGTACCAAGAACTGCCCTAAGGGGTGCCTAGCCAGGCAACTGCCCCAGGTTCATATACCTCTTATAATCTGATAGAAAATAAAAAAGAGAAGCTTTTCATAGTTGAAGTTGATAGAACCATCCAAAACGAAAAAACAAAAAACTGGTCAAACTAATCTAAACTTCAATCACTCATACTAGGAAAAGGAAGTACAAATAAAATTTTTAAGATATAGCTAGTGTTATTGAAAAAATTAATTCATATTAGTCCACAAGTCTCGAGTTATTTGCTTCACGGGTTCAGATTCTACGTCCACTATGCCAATGTAGGTTCATTGTTATGAAATTAGGGGGTATGCTCCATCATCATATCGGTTACATTACTTGGGTAATAAACATTACTCACTGAATATATGTTACTTATTCAAGCACAGCGAGAAATATCGCTCATTCAAACTTATCAATGAGTTATATATTTTCTTGGTGTGAATTACTAGGTTGCATTACTCGGATCCTATAAAATTGAGGTGCGTTGAGTACATATCTTCTTGGTGTGCATTACTCAGTACGTTGCAATGAGCCTCATCATATTGGTGTGCTTCATCTCGATCAAGAAAATATGTATGCTGATTGCACCTCATTTTTCAATAGTAATCGAGAATCTAAAAGGCTGAAACTCAAAATAATTAGTACTAAAACTGAAATTATAAAAAGATGAACAAATTTTCTTGGAACTCGATCTCACCGGTTTGTTAATTAACTAATCAAAGTTTTCAATGAATAATTTACAATATTACAGTTTGTTGCTCCTTTCTGAAAATTTCAACTCGTGCTTATGAAAATTATATTTTGTGGATCAAAGATTGCACTTTTCTTAACTTTTTCTCGAAGCCAAATTGATTAGAATTTTTGAGTACGTGCAACAACAAGAATCAAGAATATTTATTTACCAAAAAATATAAGGAATCAAGAACATATATAAGATAAGTAATAACCAGAGATAAAACAAGATATATAAAATAAGCTTACCCATCCTGCAAATGCCATCCAGAGAGATTGGCGACTTGCGTAAGAGCAGCTCTCCACCTATTCACCTGCTCTATTTTGTCTTTAAAGCGTTGTTGATGCATGCACAAGTCTTGGCCGAATTTTCCTGTTTGTTTTCTCACCTCAGATGGATCCACATGGTAAAAGACTGGGAGTATCGTTTGTCCCAACATGTTCATACAATCAACAGCCTTTGCGAGCTCATCCAAGCACCATCTTGAATCAGCGTACTTACTTGAAAAGATGGCAATGACGAATCTTGATTCTTCAATGGCTTTCAACAGCTTTGGGGAAATGGCTTTTCCTCTCTCAAGTCCCTCATCGTCTCTGAACGTGATTATGCCTTTCTGTTTAAGACTGGTGTAGAGATGGTCTGTAAAAGTTTTTCGGGTATCTTCGCCCCTGAAACTGAGGAACACGTCGTACGTCCATCGAGGGATCGGAGAAGGAGAGGAAGAAGAAGAAGGAATATCTGTGTGGGTGATCATAGTTGGGTTTTTACCTTTTCAATCAGCCTGAACTACTTGAACTCAAATACACTGGCACAGAGAGGAAGACTTTCATAAGACCACAGCTAACCTTCTTCTTTTGGACCGAGAAAAAGTTGGCTTACCTCAACCACACATTCCTCCTAGAAATTTAAAAGAAAATTAAAAATTAAATATACATGCATACATTTTTTTTCTTTTTTGAAAATAAAATACATGTATAAACTGAGACAAAAAAAAAAAAAAAAAAAAACTATGCAGTGGTTTGCATAAATTCTCCTAGAAGCCACCAATGTAAGAGGCGAAATTGGCATGTTATTTTGTCAAACCATTAACCACGTACAAAAAGTGTTCTTGAGATTTGTGGTCTGTTGTGCGAAAGCGGCATATGAATCCAACATACAGTGTTAGTGATGCCAATACTCCCTCCACTTTAGCCACCTTGTGAATAACGGGTACTGACTTTTAATGCAAAAAGCCTCGGCATTAGTAGCCTCGGTATCGTACACATTCCATATAACTTAAGCATGACTCTTCACATTTCTAATGTGGGATTCCTAAGGGCTCTAATGTAAGCCACACTTTTCCAACAATCTCCACCTTGGCGTGATTCGAGCCATCTCCAATTGTCTCACGATCTGAATTCCAATGCTCCACCTCTACCACAAGCATTCAATTCCAAATCTTGTGATCCCAATCCAAACTGGAGCTCATCCAAATTGTAACTCGACCGTATAAGACACTAAGTCTCAAGCGTAACCTGGGCTCTGATTGATACGCTAAAAGTAAGCGCACAATTTAACCCTGCAAAATGTAGTTGTCAGTATAGAATAAGTAGGGATCGTTCAAGTTGGGGATTGAGGGTACACCTGTAATTGCATAAACAAACAAAGAATTTATACAAGTATAAAGTATTATTTACAAAAATAAAACAAAGAATAAAAATATATACAAATAAGGATCAGGGGGAGGTGTAGACGTCAGGGGGAGTCTAACACACACATGTCATTGTGAAGACCTGAAATTTTCAGATAAATATTTTGTAATTCAATGTTTGTCTAATTATAGGAATTATGAATTGTGGGCTTGATTCGTATGACGTTGTATGAGAAATTTGGTTTCGAATGATTTTGTTTTCGAAACGAACCTTAGTTAGGGGGGGTCACTAAAATCGACTTTTTATACGTAAGGAATTTGAGAAAACTTCCTTCACTAAAGTTGTAGAACTCGTCGATACGAGTTCGTGTATATGTAGAACACAATAATCGGAGTTCGTATGAAGAAATTATCGTGTTTGGAAAAAATTTCATTTTGGGTATAAAAACAAAAAAAATCCTAACTATTGGGCCGATCTCCATTTCTGGAAATTGACCCTGTCTCTCTCTCTCTCTCTCTTTCTCGCACGCACCCGAGCCGAAAGCAAAAACAGAGCAAAGTTTCTCCAGCCGAGTTCTTGCTCCTCTGGCCACCTCATGACGTAAAACCACCTCCCACGGCTTTGCCTCGACCTTGCGCAACTGCCAGTGGCAGCCTTGCGCCGTGGCACAGCTTGTCGAAGCAGCGGGAAGCTTGTTTCCATTTTCGGCCGTTTTGAGTGCTAAGTGAATATCTCGAGCTACCGGCCACCAAAACTCAAGGTTCTTGGCTTGTTGAACTCAGCTTGAGTTTCTGGACAAGCACCAAGAAGGACAGCACCTGAAGTGATCGATTTCAGGCTCGTCGGAGGCCTTGCCGTTTTCTGCAGATTTTCCGGCCAAACCGGACTGTTTTGGTAATTTTCGACCACTTCCACTCGTTTTTTGACTTCGTGATAGTTACAAAAGTTACTCAAAATGATTAAACGAAGAGGAAAAGCCCAGCCCCAACACCATTGGCGGTGGTCGGCGGCGGTTCTGTCCCTAACTCCAGCGGCCTTTTTCGGCCACCTCCGGGGGTCCCAAGGGCAGTTTCTGCCCATTTTTATGTTCTACATGTTCATACAATCATTTCGATATATAGCATGTGAATTTTGGATATCGTATGATTTAGTTATGAATTTTATGATTTCGATCGATTTCTATCATTCGATTTGTAATCTGTGAAGATTCGGACCTTCCGATAGACTTGTATTTGATATATTGATCGTAGGACTGTCCTGATGACCTTGTGTGGTCACGGGTGAAGATCTGACCGTTGGATTTTCATATAAGTGTATTTTTTTGAATTGTACGCTAAGTTGAGATCATATTGGATTAGGTGACCGACGGTTTGATTTGGAGGAAATCGTTGTTTGACCTGTTAAGAAGACGCAGCGGGATTAGAGGTGAGTAAATCTCACATGGTTCATTTACGAACCGAACTTCCTTATTTCTCAATTTATTGATTTGTGTGAAAAATAGTTTTAAGAAAATGAGTTTTAAAGTATATATTTAGGATTAAATTCTGCTTACTACCTTGTACTTTCAAGGGTTCATCAGTTTAGTCTCTGCACTTCTAATTTAATCAAAAAAGTCCTTGCACTCTCCAATTTCATCAAATCGATCCAATCCGTCACTATTTCATTAATTTTCGCTGTTAAAATGCTGATGTGGGACCTTCTCACAGGGAAAATTCTCAAACTACCCATCGCTAGGCAGCTCGCCGACGCGTAAGTGTTGTGAATACAGATGGGTAGTTTGGAAATTTTCCCCGAAAATTGACGGAATAGTGACCGATTGGATCAATTTGATGAAATTGGAGAGTGCAAGGACTTTTTTGATTAAATTAGAAGTGCAGGGACTGAACTGATGAATCCTTGAAAGTACAGGGTAGTAAGCAGAATTTAGTCCTAAAATGAATTTCTTGGTTTTTACTACGTGTGAACTATAGTTGGTATTAGTGGTCATTCCTGAGAGGATGATTACGTGTGTGTGTGTGTGTGTATATATATATATATATTTACATGATTACATGTGGAATGGTGTGACATTGAGGTGCATGTGAAATTGTGATAACTTGGTTATGATATGATATTGTTTTGAAATTGCCATGATTAATTTGTGATGATGATTATTGATGAATGTTGTGATAACCATGTTGATTTTGATGAGTTGAATAGAAGGTAGAGAATGTAGGGTTCCGAGGACCGAATGGTCTAAGGTTCTTCGGTTAAATGATAACCGGAGTGTATGTGTTCTGAGGACAGGGAGGTCCAAAGTTCGACGGTTTAATATTAACCGAAGTATATTGTTCTGAGGACAAGGGAATAGTCCAAAGTTCGAGGGTTATTAAGTTAACCTGGGATGAGGTCGTTTACTTGAACCTAGGCCAAGGTGACAGGTACGACGTGGTTAGAGCTCTAACGTGTTATGGGATGGGACTAAAGTGGTGATTTTTGTGGTTAGAGGATTGTGAGTTACATTCCTTGTTGTTTTCCCGTGAGTTGGGTTGATGTTTTCATTGTGATGATGAGGTTGTTGGATTTTTGTTTGAGCTAAAAGAATTGTGATTTAAATATTAGTTGTTTCAATTTGAGTTTACTCATACTAGCTTTGCAAAAAGCTTACCGGGTTTATGTGTGTTGCAATTCCGGTACACTATTCAAAAGGTGTAGCGGCGAATCTCACAGGTCAGGAGAATCAGGGTGGAGATCGAGCTGGGTAGAGCGGTAGTGTTGAGTTCAGCACTTGTTCTTTTTGTTATGTTTTGTAGACTCTTTTGAGCGTAACTTTTTATTTATGGTAGTGTTGTAATAATCGACTCGAGAGATAATTTGCTATGAGGTTTGTAATGTGGGTTGTGTGTTGTTGTTTTATTAAAAAAATTCAGGACGTTATTTGGTTTAGTTGTATTCATGATTCGGATTTGAATTTATTATTCAAAATTCGGGCCGTGACAGTCATCCTCAAATGTAAAAGGTGCGTTGTGCTCTTTTCCTTCGACCAAGGTGAATTTTTTGTCCCACAGAGTTTTTATTGTTACTTGGCAAGGTTTTTAGTAAGGCAACAACTCATGCACCATTTCATCTTTGACTTGCCACAAGGGGGAGTGTTAAAGGAAAAGCACATTATGTGCCTTCATTAAAGTGACTGACGGAGAGGGAATCAAGGAATTAGCGATTACCATCAATCAGTAAGGATTACGGATCAATCAGCATTTAATGTCATCATTGTAATTGATATTTTCGTTGTAATTCTCTCCCTATATAAAGGGATTATGAAATTAAATGAGTAGACCAATTCCAATTCCATTTTATTTTTACAAGTAATACAATTTTTTTTTGTTTATTTATTTATTGTGAATTATCAAGAAAACAGAAGTCTTTGATCAAGCTTATTAAGAATACCTCGTAATTTTGAAGCTCAAACTTTCCTTTTCACTGTGAGTACTCATATATACTCGTGGAATCTTTCTAAAAAAGTCTTCAAAACAAAAAAGAGTTCTCTTTGTGGATGATTGTTTCAACTGGCATCTACAATCTAGTAGCGAGAGGTGAAAATTGGTGACAAAAGAAAAATTCTTTCATAAATTCTCTTCGGGACTATGATATGCTCATAAACTAATATGTGCACAGATGGTATTAGAATCATAATGATGAGGAAGATACTCATGAGTAAAGCATACATTATATATGAATGTGATCACAATAAGACCACCAATAGCAATAAGCTGGGCAGTCAAACAACCTGAAGATCTTCCCACAAAGCAACCAAAGGGCAAAAGATCAAAAGTACACAAAGCCAAATCAGTCATCTTATACTCTAGCAGAAAATTTCTGTTACAATAATGGTCTAGTAAATTCTAGCTAGTCATTAGTCTCTGGCAATGTTAAAAAAATCAAGCCCCTATCTGTGTTGATCACTTGAAGACCTTTTTCGTTAGAGTTCTAGAAAATAAACCAAGTACATTGTGGAGTGCAATCTTAATCTTGCGTCTTTGCAAAAATCAATGGACTGATCAGAAGAATACTTAGTTACAAATTCCACTGGCTTGAATTAAAGCATAGAAAATGAACTAGTGGGGGAAGGAACGCTGTACCAATTGCCATCCATCCCTATGCGTGACCAGGATCCGGGCCATGCCCAAAATACATTGCGACGTCTTGCTCATCATTTTCACAAGGCACAGGCCAAACGTCTGTCAGTCTAGTATTCATTTTCAAGGCTACCAGATACAATTTTAAAAGAGCAATAAGGAAACCAAACCTGGTTTAGGAATTACTTCAAGCTGGTGTTTACCAAATTACCACAAGGCGCATAATGACTATCATATTGTTCTAAAGCACAGAGAGATTGAACCGACACTGTTGGTGATGAAAAATTCCGTAGAGGAGTTTGACTCACCAATGAATGCGGACTGGAGCGAGAGCTGACCGGGAACGATCGAGAAGCTTCCTTGGAGTGTTGACTCAAAGTTGGACCGCCGCTCGAGGAGGAGGGGGGTACCTGTAGAAAACCCTCCGATGCCTAAGTCAGTACATTTCTTAGCCGAGTGGAGTAAAACAAGTCGGAATGAGATGGTTTATCTTGACGTCTGGTCGCCTTTATATAGGCGATGACTTACTTGGAGGACAAGCCGCCATTATTTTTGCTTTTATGGCTGCATTTATTTATGCACTTATGATGACAATTATTGTTGCATTAATAACGGTCATTCATTGCGTACTTACGACTGTCATTCATTGCGCATTTTCGACTGTCATTCATTGCGCACTTATAATCGTAATCATTGTGCGTAGTTATTGTCGTAATAATTGTTGCATTCATGACTGAAAATTAACGACATACTAACTACAGAGTTAATCGCCTTAATTACGGGCCCAGCAGAATTTTACCACTCCCAAAGACACAAATGCCACAAAAGTGATGGAGCTCATGAAATGGATAATATAAGTTGTCTAATGCAAGCAAGGTGGCCCCTATTGTCCAATTTTGCTTCTGCTACAGTTTTGCTTTGCTTTCAAGGAATTCTTATAACAGCAAATAAAACCATTGGTGGAAATTTGAAAAGAAGAAGAAATTTAGGGGGAATTTCACAAATTGTTACTCAACTATGACTCATTCGACACTTTGGTCACTCAATTTCAAATATATCACTTTGGTAACTCAACTATTGCTCTGTCAATCACTTTAGTCACCCAAGGGGCATTTTGTCTCACTTTAATCACTTCCCCCAATCATTCCAATTCATATTTCTCAAATTTTCACAATTGGTTAGATGAAAATATCATTGATATTGTGAAAATAATTTTTTTTAATGAAAAAATTAGCGAAGTGACTAAAGTGAATAACAGAGTTAAAGTTGAGTGACCAAAGTTATTTAAAAAGTGAGTGACAAAAGTGTCGAATATGTAAAAGTTGAGTGACCATTTGTGATATACAATTCCAGATTCATGTCTATCCTATATTGCCTGATCTCCCTACAGAGTGAAGAACATCACAATCCAAAGAATCAGACTAGCATAAACCTAGTTAACCCAAGTCAAATTTAAACCTAAATACACCAGATCAATATCAGTCATCATAACTTGTTCTTTTCATTTTGCCAAAATGATGCAAACCTAGGACTTCCTAGATGTAATTGCATATCTGCGTAGATAAGAGATAGATGTGAACTAATCAGAGGAACAAGTAAGAGAAAACCATGGGACTCACTCTTCAACATGAAGTTCATATACAGCACACAGCGCATTCAACTGTCCATTTAAAATGGACTATGTACCAAAATGTTAAAAAAAGGTGTGGAGACCAATTCGCCCAATTCCAATATCCTATCAACTAGACGTCTGAGTTATTCTAGTGTACACGGCAATCTTGTGAATCTGTGTCGCCCTATATGGAAGGAGTAAGGCCGCGTTTGGTTCGCGGAAAGGAAAGGAAAGGAAATCAATTCCTTGCTCTCTTTCCATGGGCATGGGAAATTGCAATTCCTATCAATTTTCCTTTCCAGTGTTTGGAAAGACTAGGAATATAGTCAGAATACACCTTTTAGTTTCCATTGCAGTGTTTGGTTCTTGTAAGGAAAGGAAACAAATCCTATCAATTTTCCAATAATACCCTCATACTACTGAGAAAACTTAGAACACAATCAAAATTGAGATTCAAATTCATAATTTTACCTTCTTTTCTTTCTCTTATAAGTTTTATTTCATATTGGGGCTTTCAATTGGTCTTTTGTAGAGTATCTTTCAATAATGTCGTTCCTCAATAATATACATCATAATGTATATCATGACGACAAAATTAAGTAAATCCTTAATATTGTCTAGCATTAGAAGAATCCTCCATAATGTATATCATGACGACACATCTATGGAGTGATATCTAGCAACTGTCTATCTTGTTCAAGTTAAAAAAAAATGAAATCAATAACTAAAAGCAGATGAAATCAAAAACCAAACACACACTGCATATTATATATAATATGTATATATATATATATATATATATATATATATTATCTAATATATATATATATATATAAGAGAAGAAAGAAATTAGATGAATTTACATGAATATATCATATACAATTAACCGATAAATGAGAGAAGAATAGATAAAACTAGCAAATAATGATTTTATGCAGGGACAGTTTAGTCATATAATGTTGTAATAAATGCAGAAAATTGATAGGGAAAGTGGTTCCTGGAGTGGGTGGGGTGGGGGTTTTCCTTTCCTTTGGGAATCATTTTCCCTTCCTTTGCCATCCCAAACACAGAAAACTGAAAGAAAGAAATGACATTCCTTTTCCAATGCCCAAATTCTGTGAAACAAACACAGCCTAATAGGAGAGGCCGAGAGAGTCTTTGGTCGGATCGCCTGACTAACAAACTTGTCTAACTAACCACTTTCATACTTTCATACCACCATCTGGACTAAGTTTACAAGAAGTTTTGGGTATCCCGGAGGTCGAAACCAATGCAAAACCTGATGCAAGAACAAAACATTTCATCATTAGTACCACTATATATAGTAAGGAAAAATTTATGGTATATTGACATATAAGTACATTAAAGTTAGACCAATTCTATATGATAATATACCAGCTCTCGATAACCGTAGACATGATTTTAAATTAGTGTGTCAATACATGAAATCAATATGCTTCTGAATCGAATTAATCTACTTAATGTATCTCATTTTTAATTTACATTAGACGTCCCATAGAATATTTTTGGTATGTAGAGAAGCAAACGGCAGACAGAGTATGATGCAAGAAATTTTGACATTGTTTCCTACACTTCCCGCTACGCACTTTGTATTTGTATGATTCTATATTATTCCATTTCTTAATTTCTTTTGACTGCTGACACTGTACCTTTCTCTCCATAGAAATCAAATCCAACGGCATATTCCTATAAATCCACCGCAGAGATGCTATGGTGTTATCACTATCTCCATTCTGAACCAAACCCATGATCAAAACTCAGTTCTTTCTCTCCTCGAAGCAGAGAGATAGAGCCATGCACAAGTACTGTAAGCTATGGAGGATCACTTCACTGATTTTGTTCATGGTAATAAATATGGTGGTGGGTAGTGATCACATACCCACAACTCTAGAAGGTCCATTTAAGCCTGCAACTCGGCACTTCGACCCATCACTCCGAAGAGGCAGCGATGACTTGCCCATGGACCATCCCAGGCTCAAGAAGAATGTCACCCTCAATTTCCCTGAACAAATAGCTCTTGCAATATCTTCACCTACTGCAATGTGGGTTTCTTGGGTTACTGGTACTTTCTTGTCTTTCCCTCTCTATTCTCAATGTTTTGATGCTAGTTTGCTCTGTTTGTCTGGTTCAAGGGAATTGCTGAATTGGGTTTGTTTTTGTTGGGGCAGGGGATGCCCAGATTGGGAAAAATGTGACACCACTTGATCCTTCAAAGGTTGGGAGTGAGGTGTGGTATGGCAAAAAGAGTGGCAAGTATGATGGTGTCAAGAAAGGGGTTGCTGTGGTTTACAGTCAATTGTACCCATTTCAAGGCCTCTTGAATTACACTTCTGGCATCATTCATCATGTCAGGATTGATGGTATGGAAACTTTCTGATACTTTCTGATTCTGGTTATCACTTGTTGATTGCTATTATGAATTTATGATAGTGTACAATTATCTTTTTCATCAGAGAATAGGAACCCATTATTGCTAATTCAATTGTTCTCTGGAGGAACATGGTTCATAGTTGAGTATTATTGGCCAAATGCCCAAATGATGCTTAGCTGAACCGATTGGACAATGACTTTGTATGGGCTCAATAATGATTACAAAAGTAGAACCTGTACTGGAGTTATTTTAAAATATTGAACACCGATGATTTGGGGAATCAAAATCTGTGGTCAAATGAAACACCATGGCTACTTACTGTTGTAGTTAGGAGATTTTAGAGGTGTAGTGATGATAAGGAGCCCTACTATTTTATTGAGATGGATTTGACTTCTTTTTCTTGATTCTGCCTGTGACTATCATACTTCAGAAATGAAAGATGTGGATTCTAATCCCATAGAGGCAAAAGCTGTATCATAAATCATGACAACCTAGTCAAGTCTTGACAGAACTACCCTATCACTTGCCATTTAGGTAACCTAGGACTCCTATTTACCATGTTCTGATTTGAAGAAGCTGTCATCCCATGAGTTTTTGCATATGTTGTATTATCTTTCTATACAACTCAAATACTCAATATCTGAAATTAATATATTCTTCCCTGATCAATTTGCTAGTTAAACCTCTCAATAGATAGAATGTATTAGATCATTACTTTCTTAAAATAATATCACTATGAACAAGAGCAAGCCAAACGTACTAAGAGGCAGGCTGGATGTTAATATGCTCTACCTATGGTAACCTAGAAATGCTAATTTTAAAAGAAACTATTAAAGTAGTATTAATTTGTTCAAAGGTCAAACTGGATATCTTCTCAGAGGATGGCCATTTGGTTACATAATTGAACACTTGGAAGAAAATAAAGTACGAGTACACTATTAGTTCCTCTAAGATTTAACAGCTCGCTTCTTTGTTGTAGGTCTTAAACCAGGAACAAAATATTATTACAAGTGTGGGGATAGCTCTATCCCTGCCATGAGTGAAGAGCAGGCCTTTGAAACTTTACCATTGCCTAGCCCAAACACATATCCTCGTCGAATAGCTGTTATTGGAGATTTAGGTCTCACAAGCAATACCACTACAACTGTTGACCATTTGATTCAGAATGATCCTTCAATGATTGTAATGGTTGGAGACTTAAGTTATGCAAATCAGTACCTTACAACTGGTGGTAAAGGAGCTTCATGCTTTTCATGTGCATTCCCAGATGCACCTATCAGAGAAACATACCAACCCCGCTGGGATGGGTGGGGACGGTAAAATTTCTGACAGTTCTGATTAGGAATGAAAATGTTTCTGTTCTCTTATCTCAATACAGATGATCATCCACTTCCACTTACTAAATTCTGTTTTGTTCCATCGTAAGTCCATATAGCTATGCTTCTAAGATTATCTATTGCAGAAATCTTCCTATAACATGGTAACATGACATAGGATAAAAGCAATTGATTCCCAAAGGAACGAGGTATTAAATGTATAGTCACTGTTTCATTTTATTAGATGATGTACTTATTGTTTGAATGTCTTTGCATCCCGTTTGTCTCAATGAACTAGTATGTTTATTGTTTAGTTTTGTTAGGGACATTTTGGTTAGCCTGAACTGTTTGTGATGCTGATATATCTTGAATAATTGATTTAGTTTGGTTTTGTTTTTAATATGGTTGAAATGGCTGTTCAGATTCATGCAGCCATTAACCTCACGAGTTCCAATGATGGTTATTGAGGGAAACCATGAGATTGAGCCCCAAGTTGCCGGAATCACTTTCTCATCCTATTTGGTAAGGTTTGCAGTTCCATCCGAGGAATCTGGCTCTAAAACCAACTTCTACTACTCTTTTGATGCTGGAGCAGTGCATTTCATCATGTTGGGAGCATATGTTGATTACAATGCAACAGGTAATTGATGCCCTCTTCCTTTTTCTTATAATTTTTTTAATAATGACTATAAACAACAAAAGATGATATTAAATGTTCGGATGTTGTGCCAAATGCTGTATTATGCTATTTTTATTTTTTTGCTTCTTTTTTGACAGTGCAAGCACTTCTGCAACTGGACACTTTTTGTTCTTTTAGTTTCACATTCTCACATCAATGTTCATTCCAGGTTCACAGTATGCTTGGCTTAAAGACGATCTACACCGAGTAGACCGGTCGGTGACCCCATGGCTGGTAGCTGCATGGCATTCACCTTGGTATAATAGCTACTCTTCTCATTATCAGGAATTCGAGTGCATGAGACAGGAAATGGAAGAACTTCTTTATCAATATGGTGTTGATATTGTTTTCTCCGGTCATGTAAGTTTGAGCTGATTCTTTTTGTAGAAATTAGTTAGTGATATACTTACTGTTGGGATTTTCCTTTTGATCGTCTTTGACATATCTTGTCTCCTTCAAATTATTCTCCAGAATTTAGTAAGTTATCACCAATTTCACTGATAATGTTCCTTCTCTCCCCAGAATTGAAAGAACCTGAACATGTGAGCATTGCTATGTGATAATCTGCTTTTGCTGGAGATGGACTATAACTTTAATGTGTTTGCATTTTGATTGAAAAAAGAGCAAAGATTATGTATATTTCAGTTCTAATGTCCTCTGTCCTGAAGTTGGTTCTATGGTTATGAATCACATAGGATTTTTGAAACAAATTGTTCCTGAACGAAAGTAACATAGACTATGATCTAGGATCTAATCCATTATAGTTGTTAAACTTAAACTCCGCTCTCACAGTCGAAATCTCTTTCATTGCATGAGTTTCAAGGCATTAAATACTTGTATAGGGATGTATAATGCCAGTGAATATATCTTAATATCAGATGCTTCCAATGTTTTGTAAATTAGTTTATCCAATAGGACTATAAATTATAGTTCCTTTTGGCTATTCTCCACCAACAGTGTAATTTTAATTAACAAATTAGTTTCGGCACCATTTTGATTACTTTTGAAGTCCAGGTACCATTTTGTCCAAGTAACTTTAAGTTCAGGTACTATTGGTGAGACAAACCCTTAATTTTATAGTTCCTTTTGGCTATTTTCCACCGGCAGTGTGATTTTAATGAAAAAAAATTAGGACTTGATGATCAGTCATACTTATACTAAAGAAAGAATAATCTGCATTTTCTATTCTATATCATATTTTTATACTTACAGGAAGAGAAGAAAAGAAATTAAATTGCTGGAGTGAAAGATTTTAACTTTTGAAATTAAATCTGAAGTTCAAATGTTAATCATGGATCTCACTCTCATACATAAGCGACAGTAAGATATATGAGATGTCAGTCCTTTGCATTATAGCTTTAACCTGTACCTTATAATTTCTTAATTTATATTGTCTGATTGTCTGTTTAATCATTTGAAGTGATAGTCTCTTATCCATCTTTTTGTGAAGCTAATTGGGTGGTATAAAATGGTAGTCTCGTAAGGTAGATTTTGTGGTTAGACACTAAAAATGCATGGTAGGCAATCCAAAGAGACATACAGTGTAACTGGAAGATACCTTATGAAATGTTTATGGTTAAAGAAGGTTTCTTCTTTGCTGTTGAACTGATGAGTATCTACTTTGCAGGTGCATGCTTATGAGCGGAAGAATAGAGTATATAACTATTTTAGATCCATGTGGACCTGTTTATATAACAGTTGGAGATGGTGGCAATATTGAGAAAGTTGATGTTGATTTTGCTGATGACCCTGGAAAGTGTCCTTCAGCTGGAGACAACATACCTGAATTTGGAGGGGTATGTCATCTGAACTTTTCTTCTGGGCCTGCTAAAGGGAAGTTTTGTTGGAATGAACAGCCAGAGTGGAGTGCTTTTAGAGAAAGCAGCTTTGGTCATGGAATACTTGAGGTACGGTTAACCTTAGTTTGTAATATTCTCAACTTCAAGGTTTATGAATAGGTTTTGTATGTCATGATTTCATTTTGTAGTATTCGAGTATATCGAATTTGCTTAATAGGTGTAAATGAGGAAAAAGAAATACACTTGCATTACCTAAGAGTGATCTCTCTCTTCATTATCCATTTCATATCTAAATGCAGGTTTTGAATTCTACATATGCTCTATGGACTTGGCACAGGAATCAAGATATTTATAAGGAAGATAGCCATGGCGATCAAATCTACATTGTTCGACAACCTGAATTGTGCACTCCAGATTTAAATGTGATTTCTTAGTTCTAACAGCCGACCTTTTTAAGCTCTGAACATATTTCATATTAGATGTAACATCATCTAATGTATATACAAAAATTTGGCTAAGCTTCTTCCAGCTGAAAAAGAAAATTAGATAATAGTGTTGAATTGGGTTAGCAGTTCTGACGTGTATAGATCATGCGAACTTCTTGTATCATGACTCAATTTCCTGGTAGTAACCTTATTGAATGGTGGCTTGATCTCTATGTGTGCAAAGCAAAAATTGTGCAAATTGTCAATTCGTGTTGCCATGATAAGAAAAGGATTTTGGTATCTCACATTTCAATTTTGGCTTTCGAATCTGTTTTTAAAGCATTATTCCTACGCTTATGCTCACTGTTATTATCTTTCTCAAACTGCCAGCCGTCAGTGGTGCAGTCTCTGCCCTCAATCTCTGCTCCTGCATCCCACTCTCTGGTAATGCTCCCTTCTTGTTCATTCATATGATATGAAAAGACGATGTCTTATTCTTATTTATTATTTTTAGTTTTAAAGATCCTTAATTCAAATTTTGATCTTTTAGGTGCTTGCTCTCTCCCTGACACTCTTGGGGATATTCTCAGTCCTCTCTTATTCCAAGTTGTCTCTTCTGCTCTGCAACTGTGCCTCTGTGCTTCTTCAGCTCACCTGTGAAATATTAATACTATGTACTTCATCAATTGCTTGAACAAATATACACACTAAAATTGGAAACTTTTCTTTCCTAGCTTAACTCGGCGATAGCTGATCCCTGCTATATTACACCCTAATTCTAGGTATTTTTCGTGACAGCTGCAGAAGCTTCTCTGACTTTCCTTCAATTTACGGCTTATGTACTCCAAAGATTTAATTATATTTCTGTATCCATTATTTTGATCGATATGTAGAAACATAATATGATATAAGTTTCATTGCTTGGTTTTTGATACAATCAATTTGATCCGTGTGTAGTACATTACACTGGGAAAGATGAACGCCAGAATTGCTGTCAAAATTTGAATTTTTTTTTTTGTTGATAAGAATATTGATATTATTGTTAGCATAGCGTAATACTCATCAAGACAATAGAAGTTTGACAGCAGTTTTCAGCCTCTTCCAAACCGAGAAAGGAATAGTCCTCTAATGCCTATTTTGCAAGTGATTCGCACCTCGCTCAGAGCATGATTGATCATATAGGTGGCCAAATTGTCATTGGATGAGCACAATAAGACTGGTTTAGCTCCTGCATCAGGCAGATCAGTTCCAGATGTTCCTCAATGCCTCGTTCAGTTGTAGTCCCCCGGTTTATTTTAAGTTACCCCCAGCATTAGACAGCACCACATCAGAATGTCTGTTTAGGGCCGGTTAAAGAATCTAAAGTTTACAGATCCCACACCTACATATAGCTTAAGCCAAGGTTCTAACATTAGGGAGAAAATCAAATCTGGGCTTGTCCGAACTTTCTTTTCACATATGGATTGTTTTTCTTTTTCATTTTCATATCTTTTTAGAAATGGACCTATTTGGACAGACAAAAACTAAACTATCCCCAAGTAGGTAAAAAGAAAATGAAAATAACGTACTCATACGTAGACTTTCGTGGTTCAAACAAAGGTTGGAAAATTCTCCTAACGATGACCAGAAAAGCAAAATGGAACTCATTATATCCCTTGCATGGGAACGCCGATAAGTACAAAATCTCGGATCTGAATGTAAACAGCTCTTACCATGATAGTGAAAAAACAAACTAGTACAGGAGTAGCAAGTATCCTAAGCAAGAAAAGAGGTGATTGTCTAAAAGACAAGCTCATGAGGCTTCATGCCAGACCTAAAAGAGACTCTGGCAGCCAAGTATGTCTTCAAGTCTGGGACAGCCTCAATAGATTTTATCAAAGAAGCATCCACACTCTTCTGATCATCTTTCCTTTCTTCTGGGAGCTTGTTCTTGCCCTGCAGTTTTGTAAGTATATTGGGCAATCACCATTCAATACATGATTTCCCATTGTCACAAGGAAACCGGAGCTTCAAGGAAACAAAGAGGAAGATACGTTCAAGCAAAATTGATTCACTGATCTTGAGTTTAAATTTCCAAATCATGCTGCACATATTTAATTGATTTACATGTCTATTAAATTGATTTGGTGTACTTTGCATTAAAGACTTCTTGCATGCAAAACAAATAAATTTTGATATCTTTCTATATCTATCATTTGGTGTTTAAAGAAAAGATTTGTTTGAGGGGGAGTTTTTCCTCTTGTATAAAAGGCCTCGAAACTAATACATGTGTAGGGTTTTTCATCGGTAGCATAAAAATGTTGGTTCATTCTTGAACTATGGTTTTCTGTCAAAAACCATTTTTCTGAAAACTCTCTTTATTTGTTTCATGCTTTATCTTGTGTCGTCCAGTACTTCCATAGATTATTCTCAAAGATCAGTGAGACATTGAAAACGAGAAAGATCAGTGATTTGATTAGAGTTGATAGATTGAAAATCAAGTATACGTTAGATCAGTTGTAAATCAAGTTAGCATATGTTGCTAAGAGATTGTGTATGTTATGAACAACACAACTTGTGTACTGTAAACTCATTTGATTCATAATGGATTGATCTTTCGTGTTGGCTACGTTAAAAGCCGCAGTGAAGTTTCCTCAGTGGAGAGGTTTACACTGCGTTAGCAAATTCTGTGTCCCTATTGATGAAGTACTCTTGTTGTTAAGTTGTTCTTTGAGTTATAACACAAAATCGTTCCATTTGGTATTTTCATTTGGCATCAGAGCGGGTTCTAGATTAGTCTAGTAGATCGCAGGGACGATGGAACAACATCGAGATAGGGCTGCTGGTGGATCTGTTAATAGTCCTCCATGGTTTGATGGAGGATGTGAAAAGTACACTCAATGGAAGATATACATGAAGTCATACTTGTATGCGCAAGATGAACATGTATGGAACATTGTGGAAAATGGTTGGAAGACACCAATAATTCCAGCTAAAGGCGAGGGCTCATCAATCTCTATTCCCAAGCCACGGAAGGACTGGACTGACGTAGAAGTACGTGATCTTCAAGCCGACTTCAAAGCAAAAAATAGCATTTTCACAGCTCTCTCTGAAAGTGAAAAACTGAGAATTAGTCACTGCGACACTGCAAAACAGGCTTGGGATCTGTTGCAGACTACATATGAAGGAAACAAAAAGGTACGTGCTCAAAAACTGCAAGGTCTGATTTATGAATTTGAAACTATGACCATGGGAGAGGATGAAACCGTGGATGACTTTCATGGTAGAATTCTAAAGATCACTGGTCAATGTCGTAGTCTAGGTGCCCCCTTTGATGAAGATAAGGTAGTCAAGAAAATACTTAGAGCCTTACCAGAAAAGTTTCACTCTAAAGTCACTAGTATTGAGGACTCCTTTGACATTGATGAATACCCCTTGGATGAACTCATTGGAAATCTAAAGACTTATGAACTAAGACTAAAACCTGAAAAGAGATCCAAAGGTGTAGCTTTCAAGGCTGTGAAAGGAAAAGAAGAGGAAGATGAATCACTTGATCTTGCTCTTCTGACCAAAGAGTTCAAAAAGTTTCTTAGAAATAAATCCTCCTCTCAAAGCTTAAATGTTCCCAAGAAAAATTTTGTTAACAACGTTAACAACGTTAGAGGGAATTTTAGAGCAAACAAATCTGGAAAAGTAAAATGCTATGAATGTGGTGGCTATGGCCATATTTCTACTGATTGTGGTAACAGGAAGCATGGAAATAGCAACAATAAGCCCTCCTCTCGACATGGAGTGATGATGAACCTCAGGAGATCGAAAATGTTGCTTTCGTGTCATCTCTTTCACTTGAATCTGAAAGTGATGAAGAATTCTCAGATGATGAGACCAATGCCCGCTGCAAACAACTCTATAAAGCGTCAAAAGCCACATTAATCAAAAATGCAGGTTTGGAGGATGAAATTGTGCTGCTAAAAGCTAAAAATGAGAAGTTGGAACTTGCATGGAGGACCTCTCAGAACACGTGGGAACAAGAAAGAAACAAACTCATAGAAGAACTGCAGATCTCACAAAGCGGCGAAAGCTCTCACACCTGGAAGATACAATGCGCTGAATTGAAAAACAAAATCGAGATACTTCAACTTGAGGTAAAAGGACAACATGCTCTAAACTCAAACCTACTAACTGAAAATGAATCATTGCAGAAAGAGCTGAAGTCCACTCAAGAGAAGTTCACAAAGTTTGAGATAAGCTCTGCAACAGCATCTAAGTTATTCAACTCCAGAAAAACCCACCATGATACATTCGGACTTGGATATTCTGGAGAAAGCTCCAAAGGCACACACTTTGTGACTTGAATCATAAACTCTTCGCAAGCGTACGAATTGTTGTCAAGTAAGGGAAATAATTGGACCTTAGTTTATCGTACCTCGGGGATTAGGTGTTGGACCTAACCAAGATAATTGGCGGTAGGATACTAAAAGCACACAAGAAAAATAAAAAGTAAAATAAGACTATAAACAATCAAGGCACCAAGCCTTGGCAATGCTCGGCTTAGCTCACACCAAGCCTATTCAAAGCCACTAACTTGTAACCTCAAGATGCGTATACACAAATGAGTCGATGGATTTAACGTTTGAGAGTGGATTTGAACTTAACAAAAAGTAATAAAATGTAAAGCGATTAATAAAAATGCAAGGAAATTAAACTAGAAAAGTGTGAACAATATAATGGGAATGTCGGGTGCTAGGGAGGTTCCTTCACCCAAATCTCATGTATCGGAGTCTAATCTAATGTAGATGCAAATTTCCTACTTTGGCGGTAGTCGTATCCAAGGCGGTTCAAGGCTCAAGGACCGAAATTCCCTTTCATAGTATTCCTACTCCGGTTCAAGGGTCGTAGGAACTCACTTGGCATGAATTAGAGCCGGTTCAAGGGTCTCTAATTCATATCAAGAGGCCTAAAGATCGAGGAATTAGACTACTAAGCGACCCGCCCGCGCATTCACGCAACGGGTGTAAATCACCATGCTTATAACCCCTCGAATACGAAATTGAAGGTTTCTAGCTTAAGAATTAGAGGGGGTCAAGCCTCTAACTCCATCCTAGACATGCTCAAAATACACACCCTAGAGTTGACTAAGCTCCTAGACATGCATTTTAACCCAACAAAAATTGATATAAGCATCCAACAAATTAAATTGCATCATGACATTAAAATAGGCATCCTTTACATAAAATTTGGACTAGGGCACACAACCCTAGCCCCCAAAAATAAAACTACTCACTACCCATCACCAAACTAACATCAAAATACATAATTGAAAGAGAAAAAGTGAAGAGAAGTAGAGAGTAACAAGAACAAGCCACAAATTGCTATAGAGCAATTATGGCTAGACTTGATTTATGGCTCCCACTTTTACCCAAATTTGATGTTTATGAAGCTCTTGATGTTTGGGCTCCTCTTTGAATCTTGTGGAATTGATGAAGTCTTGTGGTGGAATAGTGAAGAAAATATAGAGAAATGGTTGGAGGTGGGTGGTTCGGTGGGAGAAGAAGAAGAAGAAATGGGATAATTGGGTCTGGGCGTTGTCTGTGGGTGAGAGAGAGAATCTGATGGGATATATGGGGTGGTGGTACGGCGCTCTAGGTTTTTTTTCCCCAGTATTAGAGTGAAGGCAATATATATATAGGATGCACGTGTCCTCTGTGTGGTGGGAAGAGAAAGAAATGGATCAGGTCCATTCGTCAAGAGAGAGGACGAGAATCATACCTAGAATCTGTGAGTTTCAAAGTTGGTAAAGAGAGGCTGCCACATGTCCTTCCTTCATAGGTTGAAGCAATTAAACAAAGCTTTGTTTAATTGTTGCACGTATGTGAATATGTGATGGCTGATGGCTACTTGGTTAATTAATTAAATGAATAATTAATTAATCAACTCATAACTCTCTCAATTCATTTTTTTTTTCTTCTCGTTCCTTTTTCTCTTCTCCAAATAGTTCCACTCATACTTTAAGGCACTTGGATTCTGCTCCCTTTATGGTGTTGACTACGGTTGACCCGCTTTGACTTTTTCATCTTTTTGTCGGAAACTCCAATTTGCTTCAATTTTGCATTATTTTCTCTCGATTTCCGCAACTCCGCTTATTACCTACAAATAAATAAAAATGGATTAATTACATAATAATTGACTTAAAGATTAGCTTAATTCTAGTGATTTAGATACAATTACATGCATAGAAATGCGTGTAATCACACCCCCACACTTGAGCTTTGCTTGTCCTCAAGCAAACTAAATGAAATCTAATCCGAAAATCTACCAACTCAAACATAAATGAAGTGTAGTATTAGCCTTTCCAACCATAACCCTCGGAGAACTAATTATGTACATGATCATGAGGTTGACAAAGCATAACATAGGAATTATGAATTTGTAAGGCAATTAAAATACACATGTGAGAAATGCTCAAGTATATGCATGTGTTGACCATGTGTCAAATCAATCCACCATAATCAAATAGTCATATAGAGGACCCAACATAACCCGCTAAACTCACATAGGTTCACTACATATTACCGCTCAAGTGTTTAGGGGCTATATGTGTTTCACTCAAAAGCAATTTCACAACATGCGCGGCCATATGCTTGCTCTTCGATCTCATCTCCGCTAGGTAACCCACAACATTCAAGATTAAGAGGTCTTTTATTTGGTTGTAATGGGGCTAAGGGCAAGTGGCTATAAGAAATGAAGGATAAGGAAATACAAAGTCCATAGAAATCGGTGAAGCAACTCTCTCTTGTAGAGATCTAAGACATTTGATTTCGAGTGCTAAGTCACTTACTCTAAACCCAATGCACAACCCACTATACTACGTACTATGTAATACTTTTTTTTTTTTTTTCTTTCTTTTTTTTTTTTTCCTTGAACTTTCTTTCTATTTGCACAAACTTCTTTTTTTTTTTTTTGAGAACTTTCTTTTCTATACAAATCACTCACCCCCACACTTATTCTTTTATAACCTCACACATTTGACTTTTCTTTTCTTTGGAAGCACTTAAACATAAAGTCATTCTCTCGAATCGCTTCACCAACTACCATGGAAGGGTAGGATAAAAGTGTATAGGCTAGGTAGGAATTTGTGGTGGTAATGAACAAAAAGGCTAAATTATATAAATAGGATCAAAGTGGCAATCTAGTGGTAAATATTTTTGGGCACATGCTTCTTTGGCCATGGTGGTATATAGTCCTAATGCCTCCATCCTTTCTATCATGTCGCAAGCTAAAAGTAGCCTCGAGAGGTCTCAAGCAAGTTCTAGATACGCAATGTCATGAAATTGTACACACATGAAAGAATAAGTGAATGAACGATGCATACACTATAGATATAGGCACAAAAGCTCACAAATAAGGGTATGCAAGTCAATCGAATCATCTATATGCTTCTCTAATTATGATGAACCAACCTAACCTTAGGCTATATGCACACATATAGTCAAGCATAGATCACATATACACTTAATCACAAAACAAATTCAAAGTCCTAGATCATGCTTAGTCTATTCACAATCACAACAAGTTAAGTCCATGGCTCGTCATTGGGGTTGGAAAAGGCATTAACCACTAAAATATAATTACAAAAAACTATATAATAATAATAATAATAATAATAATAATAATTATTATTATTATTATTATTTTTTTGGGCGCCCGAGCCCTCACCCCCACACTTAAAACCAACATTGTCCTCAATGTTGTAAAGTGAGCTCGAAAGCTAAAATCCGTGTCGGATTTAGGCATGAGAGTGAAGTTCGAGCAAAGACACAAAAATTAACTATGAAAATGAAAATCTAAATGCGGAGAAAAGATACGAAAACCCCCTTTGTCGACCCTCCATTGCTCACGACCCTTGGAAAAGACCAATGTGAGACACCAACCTCAAGGCACAAGGCCTTGACTTCCTTTACGTATGCTCCATAGTAGCTCTAGGTGCTCATGAAAAGATCAACTCCATTGAGAAATGTGTAGTGTCCAAGAGCAATGCATCACCAATAGCCCATTAAGGGATAAGGACAAGGGTCCTCCATTAAGTTCGTGGTCTTCATCCCATCAACTCAGAACCCAAAATCATCCTCAATGACCTCCACACAAAAAATTATAGCTCAAAATATCTCCTTATTCTCCACACTCCAAGCACCTCCCAAAAAGGTGGCTAAATAGCCTTATTGATGCAAAATGAACAAGAAAGAACATCACAAGTAATGCTAGGGTTGCCTCCCTAGCGAGCGCTTTGTTTAAGGACTTCATTGCCGGTCCATATGTCAAGGGTGAGTCAAGGGACATCTTGGAGAGTGACCTCCTCCTCTTGATTGTCAAATGTGGTGTCTAAGTAAGGTTTCAATCGATGCCCATTTACCTTGAAGGGTTCCCCACCATGAAGATTCTTGATTGTAATAGCACCATGAGGGAAAACTTCAACTACTTCAAAAGGTCCACTCCATTTAGACCTCAACTTCCCAGGAAATAACTTGAGCCTAGAATTGTATAGGAGAACTTTTTGCTTGGGAAGAAATGTCTTCTTCACTAAGTGTCGGTCATGTATCACCTTGGTCTTCTCCTTAAACAATTTGGCACTCTCATATGCCTCTTTTCGGATCTCCTCCAACTCACAAAGATCAAGCTTCCGCTTCTCACCACTTGCTTCCAAGTCAAAATTCAAAAATTTAATAGCCCACATAGCTTTGTGCTCAAGCTCGACCGGAAGGTGACAATTCTTTCCATAGCACAAGCGGAAAGGAGACATGCCAATAGGAGTCTTATATGCGGTCCGATAGGCCCATAAAGCATCATCAAGTTTAATAGCCCAATCCTTCCTAGAAGAGTTGACCGTCTTTTCTAAAATCCTCTTAATCTCTCTATTTGACACCTCCACTTGACCGGAAGTTTGAGGATGGTAAGGTGTGGCAACCTTATGCTTGACTCCATATTTCCTCAACAAGGCATCAAAAGTCCGGTTGATAAAATGTGTGCCGCCATCACTAATAATAATCCTAGGAGTCCCGAATCGAGAGAAAATATGCTCTTTCAAGAACTTGGTGACTACCTTAGAATCATTCTTCCTTGTGGCCTTGGCTTCAACCCACTTCGAAACATAATCAACCGCGACTATGATATATTCATTCCCATGAGACTTCGGAAATGGTCCCATAAAGTCTATGCCCCAACAATCAAAAATCTCAACCTCCATAATATTAGTGAGAGGCATTTGGTCCTTGGAGGAAATATTCCCGGTCCTTTGACATCTATCACATTCAAGCACGAAAGAATGACAATCTTTAAACAAAGTAGGCCAAAAGAAACCGGACTGAAGGATCTTGAAAGCTGTCCTCTTCCCACCAAAATGACCTCCACATAGAGATGAGTGACACAATGAAATAATCTCAGGGGCCTCCCATTGAGGAATACATCGTCTAATCACCTGGTCTTTACCCACCTTCTACAAGTACGGGTCATCCCAAATATATGACCGAGCATTTCTAAGAAACTTCTTCCTGGCTTGTGCATCATAATTATCAGGAATGAAAGTACAATTGCTAGCCCAATAGTTTACAAAGTCTACAAACCAAGGCATCTCAGTGTCTACATGAAATAAGTACTCATCGGGAAAATGCTCAATCAATGGTATGTCAGGAGATTCTCTGCCATGCTCAAGTCTAGACAAATGATCTGCAACAAGGTTCTCTCTACCCGGCTTATCCTTGATCTCGATATCAAACTCCTGGAGCAATAACACCCAACGAATCAAACGAGGCTTGGCATCCTTCTTGCACAACAAATATCTCAATGCCGCATGATCCGTGTGAACAATCACCTTACTCCCAAGAAGATAACTCCGAAATTTCTCCAATGCAAAGATAATAGCAAGGAGCTCCTTCTCGGTAGTAGTGTAGTGGACTTGTGCATCATTCAAAGTTCGAGAAGCATAATAAATCACATGGAGTGCTCGCTCAATCCTTTGACCCAAAACAGCTCCCATAGCAAAATCTGAAGCATCGCACATCAACTCAAATGGTCTAGTCCAATCAGGTGCAATCATGATAGGTGCGTGAGTCAACTTCTCCTTAAGTAGCTCAAAAGCCTGTAAACACTCCGAAGTGAAATCAAATGGCACATCCTTACCTAGCAAGTCACACAATGGTTTGGTGATCAGAGAGAAATCCTGAATAAAACGCCTATAAAAGCCTGCATGCCCAAGGAAACTCCTAACTCCTTTCACATTCTTCGGTGGTGGTAAACTAGAAATCAACTCAATCTTCGCCTTATCCACCTCAATGCCACGTGATGATACTACATGCCCTAACACAATACCCTCATCCACCATAAAGTGGCACTTCTCCCAATTGAGGACCAAATTGGTCTCCTCACCCCATTCTAGAACAAGGGTTAAGTGTCGAAGACAATCATCAAAGGAATCACCATGAATCGAGAAATCATCCATAAATATCTCCATAAAGCGCTCAGTCATGTCATGGAACAATGCCATCATACACCTCTGAAAAGTGGCGGGTGCATTGCAAAGTCCAAAAGGCATCCTCCTATATGCAAAAGTACCAAATGGGCATGTGAAAGTAGTCTTCTCCTGGTCTTCCTTAGCAATAGCAATCTGATTATATCCTGAATAGCCATCTAAGAAGCAATAGTGGCTATGACCTGCTAGTCTCTCCAACATATGATCAATGAAAGGTAGTGGAAAATGATCCTTCCTTGTAGCTCCATTAAGCTTCCTATAATCAATACAAACCCTCCAACCATTCTGAACTCGCTGTGGCACATCCTCACCCTTCTCATTCTGCACTACTGTAATTCCTCCCTTCTTGGGGACAACCTGAATTGGTGAAACCCACGGTGAATCAGAAATCGGGAAAATGACTCCAACATCTAGAAGCTTAATAATCTCCTTCTTCACTACCTCCATCATGGGAGGATTCAACCTCCTCTGAGCCTCTCGTGTGGGCTTACATCCCTCCTCTAAATAAATGTGATGTTGACACTTGGATGGACTAATGCCTTTGATATCGGCAATGGTCCAACCAATAGCTCTCTTATGCTCACGTAACACCCTCAGAAGCTTATCTTCCTCAACTTTACTCAACTTCGACGAGATAATAACCGGTAATGTGCTCTCCTCCCCTAGAAATGCATATCTCAAAGTCGAAGGTAAAGTCTTTAGCTCCAAATCTGGTGGGGTCTCATATGAAGGAATAGGTGGTGTAATAGAAGGTGGCAAAGGTAAAACTGGTGGAACACGTCTAGGCAAATATGGTGTCAATGCCTCTAAGTGTGCAATAGCCTCAATATGCTCCTTACTCTCAAATTCGGTTCCACCTTGAGCAATACAAGTCTCCATGTAATCAGTCGATGAATGCTCAATGAAGTTCTTCCTAACAATATCATCCATAACATCAATCCGAAAGCACTCATCAAGATGGTATAACGGACTCCTCATAGCATCAAAAATATGAAATCCAATGGTAGTGTCAAAGACTGTCATGGTGAGTAGACCCTTTTGAACATCAATCTTCACCCCGGCGGTCGCCATAAAAGCTCTACCGAAAATAATGGGTAACTCATCATCATCATCATCACAAGAAGGAGAGTCCATATCAAGTACTACAAAATCAGTCGGCACATAAAGCTCATCTACCTTGACAAGAACATCCTCCACCATTCCACGAGGGTACTTAATTCTCCTATCCGCCATCTTAAGCTTAATTTTCAAAGGCTTAATTGGCTCCAATGATAAAGTCTTGTACAAATCATATGGCATAAGGTTGATACTAGCCCCCAAGTCCAATAATGCACGATCAAAGTTTCGTGATCCAATGGTTCATGGAATAGTAAAAGATCCAGGGTCACTAAGCTTAGGAGGCAACCTCCTTTGAAGAACGGCCGACACTTGCTCACTTAAGTATATATCTTCATTCTCCACAAACTTTCTCTTATTAGTGCACATGTCCTTCAAGCATTTTGCATAGGCCGGTACTTGCTTGATGGCATCAAGTAATGGGATATTGATGTTAACGGACTTGAATAGCTCAATGAACTCTTGCTTTTGTGTCTCCTTCCGCTTCTTTTGATCTTGAGCCCTCTTAACTTGTGGATAGGGAAGTCTAGGCTCCGATGAGTTCAAATCAAGAGGTGGAGAAAAAGTGAGACTCCCCCTTGAACCCCTAAGGGTGGTAACCGTCCCACTAGGGTTCTTAGCCCTCAAGGCCTCGCCTAGTGTAGAATGGATCGGTCCACTCCTATCCCTAGAATCCAAAGGTACATGAGAATAGTCTTCCTCCTTATTACTTCCCCCTTGATGTTGTTCCCGATGCTCACTAGATGACGAAATAGGCCGTGAACCATTAGAACTCAAACCCGAGGATGAACCATGTGTATCAATAGAAGTAGATGAAGTAGCTTCCGCCTTATTCCTCCCCCCTTGATGAAGATCCCTAGGTGATGATAAATGAGTAGTGGGGCCAAAATGCACATGCTTGGGTGGTGCGGATGAAGAATTAGAAGCTTGAGACTTTGAAGATGTAGAATGAGATAAAGAGGTCTTCCTTCCTTGTGCACCTCTGGGAAGTACATTTTCTTCCTCCCCGGCTTCCTTATCCACCCCCTTATTTCTTCCTTTTGTATACAAAGTCACATCACCCACTCCAATTTCCGGGGGTACATTTTCTTCCCCCCGGTTCCCATCCTCCTTTGAAATAAAAGTACGATGCATATGCACATTATCATTAGCAACATGGCCAAGAGGTACATTTTCTTCCCCCTTGGCTCCATATGAATGCAACAAATCATCATCATCACTATCAATGCAATTTTCTACTAACACATGATCATCATGCACATTCAAAGGGGAGTTAGAAGATTTAGGCATGCGTACCTTATTGTCATAAACCCTCCCACTTCGAAGTTTAGTAATAGCCTTAGCTTGCTCATGTCTCGGATTTTGATCCGGTTGTGTAGGTAATGCACCATGTGGACGTGCTCCAAGCTCTTTAGCTAATTGTCCCATTTGGACCTCTAATTTTCCCACACATTGTGCAAGCGAACTTTGACCTTGAGCAAGAATATTAAGAGTTTGATCGGTCTTCGCTTGGCTTTGTGTAAGAGAAGTATGACTTTGGGCTAGAGCGGCCAATATATCATCCATATGAGACTTCTTTGGTTCCGGTTGTGGTGCTTGCCTATTTTGAAATCCGGGAGGAGCATTTTGTGTAGGATTGGCACCTCCAAATGAATGGGAACTTTGACCAAACCCTTGTGTATCATGTGGGGCTCCTCCATAAGCATGTGTAGCACCAAAAGATGGCCCTTGGCCTTGAGAATTGTAAGTAGATACTTGCTGCCCAAAATGATTTTGTCCACCAAATTGTGTGTTTCCATGACCGTGAGGACCAAAAGATGAAGAATTAAGACCTTGATTCCCTCCATATGAATGAGAACCACCTTGGTGTGCATTAGAGGACCCTCCACCATCTCTCCATGAGAAATTTGGGTGGTTACGCCAACCCGGATTATATGTAGTAGAATAAGGATCATTTCTTGGTGGCCTTTGATAAGAATTAATAGCTCTAACTTGCTCCTCAACAAATTCCGGAAATTGTGAAGCCAAGTGACAATCATGAGTAGAATGATTAGGGGACTCACAAATCAAGCAAAGATGTGAAGAAGCAACACTCTTGACATGTGAAGAAGGTGAACCACTACCCTTTTGCGCTTGAAGAAGCATCTCAAATTTCTTGTCAATCTTTGCTTCAAGCCTCTCAAGCTTGGAATTCATAACTCCATCATCTTTATCAATATGAGAAACATCATACACACCTCTACCACGAGGCTCCATATCAATTCGGCCTCTAGTACCATATGCATGTGAATCTCGACCTCTAGATGTAGTGTGGTCATCTCTACCTCCTCTTCTCCTTTGATGATTATCCCATTGACCGGATTGGGTAGCCACTTCCTCACAAGTATCCCAAGCGGCATTAGGACCTTTCTTTAGAAAATTTCCACCCGATGCATTATCCAATCTCCTTCTATCATCAATAATCAACCCATTGTAGAAAGATTCGCAAAGAAGCCACTTGGTGAGTCCATGATGAGGGCAACCTAACTCAATATCCTTGAAGCGCTCCCATGCATCATAAAAAGTCTCATCATCCTCTTGAAAGAATTTGGTCAAGCTATCCCGCATATAAGTAGTCCGATGATGGGGATAATATGCATTCAAGAACACTCTTTGCATATCGGCCCAAGAGAGAATGGATCTTGGCTTGAGCTTATGAAACCATGTGCGTGCTTGATCTTTCAAAGAAAATGGGAATAATCGAAGCTTCAAACCCTCCAAAGTTAATCCTCCCAAGTGCATAGTGGAACATATGGCATCAAACTCAATTATATGATCATAGGGCCTCTCACTAGCCATGCCATGGAAAGTAGGGAGAATAGACAACATGTTAGGCTTGATCTCAAAGTTGGCATTTGTCGGAGGAAGCACAATGCAAGATGGAGCATTTACAATGCTAGGACATGAATAATGGCTCAATGGAATCTCTTCCTCATCTTGTGGTCCTTGACGCTCGTCACCCATATCTACTACTCGAATAGGAGACCTAGAAGGTGCTTATGAGCGATGTCTTGGTCTCCTTATAACTCTCCTTGTTGATCTTCCTCTAGGTAATCTTTGCAAAACACAACCACTTCTCAAGTTGATAGGTAGTAGAGTGTCACTCATATACCTACAAAGGATCAATAAGAAATCGAGTATCTCAATAACCAAAATATAAGCAAGATAAGCACCAATTCAACTCATGAAAAATTGACAAGTAATTAGAAGGGTAAAAAGAGAATGAAACACAAGTAGTACTAAATTTGACTAAACTAACCGAAGAAATGAAAATAAAATAAAATAAATAACAACTAAACAAAGAAAAAGAGATAAAGATAAAAATAAAAGTAAAAATATGCTAAAAGTGACCCTAAATGCCAATTACCAAGGGATTAAGATCCGAAGACCCTAATCCCCGGCAACGGCGCCATTGACTTGAATCATAAACTCTTCGCAAGCGTATGAATTGTTGTCAAGTAAGGGAAATAATTGGACCTTAGTTTATCGTACCTCGGGGATTAGGTGTTGGACCTAACCAAGATAATTGGCGGTAGGATACTAAAAGCACACAAGAAAAATAAAAAGTAAAATAAGACTATAAACAATCAAGGCACCAAGCCTTGGCAATGCTCGGCTTAGCTCACACCAAGCCTATTCAAAGCCACTAACTTGTAACCTCAAGATGGGTATACACAAATGAGTCGATGGATTTAACGTTTGAGAGTGGATTTGAACTTAACAAAAAGTAATAAAATGTAAAGCGATTAATAAAAATGCAAGGAAATTAAACTAGAAAAGTGTGAACAATATAATGGGAATGTCGGGTGCTAGGGAGGTTCCTTCACCCAAATCTCATGTATCGGAGTCTAATCTAATGTAGATGCAAATTTCCTACTTTGGTGGTAGTCGTATCCAAGGCGGTTCAAGGCTCAAGGACCGAAATTCCCTTTCATAGTATTCCTACTCCGGTTCAAGGGTCGTAGGAACTCACTTGGCATGAATTAGAGCCGGTTCAAGGGTCTCTAATTCATATCAAGAGGCCTAAAGATCGAGGAATTAGACTACTAAGCGACCCGCCCGCGCATTCACGCAACGGGTGTAAATCACCATGCTTATAACCCCTCGAATACGAAATTGAAGGTTTCTAGCTTAAGAATTAGAGGGGGTCAAGCCTCTAACTCCATCCTAGACATGCTCAAAATACACACCCTAGAGTTGACTAAGCTCCTAGACATGCATTTTAACCCAACAAAAATTGATATAAGCATCCAACAAATTAAATTGCATCATGACATTAAAATAGGCATCCTTTACATAAAATTTGGACTAGGGCACACAACCCTAGCCCCCAAAAATAAAACTACTCACTACCCATCACCAAACTAACATCAAAATACATAATTGAAAGAGAAAAAAGTGAAGAGAAGTAGAGAGTAACAAGAACAAGCCACAAATTGCTATAGAGCAATTATGGCTAGACTTGATTTATGGCTCCCACTTTTACCCAAATTTGATGTTTATGAAGCTCTTGATGTTTGGGCTCCTCTTTGAATCTTGTGGAATTGATGATGTCTTGTGGTGGAATAGTGAAGAAAATATAGAGAAATGGTTGGAGGTGGGTGGTTAGGTGGGAGAAGAAGAAGAAGAAATGGGATAATTGGGTCTGGGCGTTGTCTGTGGGTGAGAGAGAGAATCTGATGGGATATATGGGGTGGTGGTGCGGCGCTCTAGGTTTTTTTCCCCAGTATTAGAGTGAAGGCAATATATATATAGGATGCACGTGTCCTCTGTGTGGTGGGAAGAGAAAGAAATGGATCAGGTCCATTCGTCAAGAGAGAGGACGAGAATCATACCTAGAATCTGTGAGTTTCAAAGTTGGTAAAGAGAGGCTGCCACATGTCCTTCCTTCATAGGTTGAAGCAATTAAACAAAGCTTTGTTTAATTGTTGCACGTATGTGAATATGTGATGGCTGATGGCTACTTGGTTAATTAATTAAATGAATAATTAATTAATCAACTCATAACTCTCTCAATTCATTTTTTTTTTTCTTCTCGTTCCTTTTTCTCTTCTCCAAATAGTTCCACTCATACTTTAAGGCACTTGGATTCTGCTCCCTTTATGGTGTTGACTACGGTTGACCCGCTTTGACTTTTTCATCTTTTTGTCGGAAACTCCAATTTGCTTCAATTTTGCATCATTTTCTCTCGATTTCCGCAACTCCGCTTATTACCTACAAATAAATAAAAATGGATTAATTACATAATAATTGACTTAAAGATTAGCTTAATTCTAGTGATTTAGATACAATTACATGCATAGAAATGCGTGTAATCACTTTGTGAGAGAATCAAATTCGGTATTGGAGAAAGATGATCCCATCACTCAGGTCATCAAAGACACTGTTACAAGGGCTGACAAGGAACCAAGATCGTCTCAGAATGTCACTCAGGTAAGGTTGAATCAGATGCCTCCTACTAGTCATAACAGGTATGCAACTTTTAAGTCTTTTATTCCTACATGTCATTACTGTGGCAAGTTAGGACATATTAGACCAAGATGCAATGAGAGACTTAAGTCAATTCCATCTGGTGAGGAAAAGCTATCTGTAAAATCTTTACATTGTGAGCTTAAAAAGCAGAAAGTGCTTATCAACAAATTGGCTAGTCTGATTACTAAAGCAAATATGCAAAATAGAAGTAAACCTGTCTGGATTAGAAAGGACTTAAATAAACATCATTCTAATCACTCTGATTCTACTGATTCTATTCACTACTACAAAAATCGAAACACACAACACTCATCACACAACAGATCTAAAATTTGCTGTTGTGTGTTAACATGAACTCTATCATACAACGGTACAAATATGTTTCTGTTGTGTGAATGTAAGCAAACTGAAATTTTTTTTTTTAGGAAGATATTGCACAACTGAGTTAAGAAGTTTCCGTTGTGTGAATGTGAGGCCTAAATGGAGGGAAATGAGCACATAATTCCCTCCCAAAAGGAGCTCAATTTGAACTATCCACACAACAGTTTTTTTGATATCTGTTGTATAAGAAATGTTGTACGAACTTTTAGAAATCCTCTAGGTACACCAAGTGTAAGATTAACAAATTTGTACAACAGATTGTCATAGTTCTGTTCTCTGAGCATGGAAGCAACTCAGCAAGTTGCATAGCGCGGCAAAATTTCAATTTGATGAAACATATGTAGGCACAGGCGGCAAATTTTCCCTCCCAGCCTGCTTTTTCATCACACTCTCACACAACGGTCATTTTCATCTGTTGTGGGAGAAACTTGAGACAAATTGAAGTTTCCCACCAAACAACTTCATTGAAGCCTGACAACCACTCTTATTCCTTTACTTCCCCCCAATTACTCCCACCAAGCCCGACAATCCCTAGACCTAGCCACATATCGACCAAAATATAGAGAAAAGAAAACAAAAGCTCTCGACCTTCTCTCTCTCAGTCCTCTCTCAATTCTTGAACCCTCTAGGTCCTCTCTCTCTCTCAGACCTCGGCGCCGATGGAGGTCGCGGCATTCGTGCTGTGCTGGTGGGACGACATCAACTAGTCGACTCATTGGCAAGACGACATCTTCTACGCTCTCTGCACAGCCGAACCCCCTTTGCTCCTCCGTCGCTCTGGTCTCTCTCTCTCTCTCTGTCTTCTATTTATGATTCGATTTCGTGCTAGATTTTCTATGGATTTGAGTAGAGGTTTGGGATCGGTGAAATTGATGAATAGAAGTTATATCATTGTGGAGTGCAAATTCGATTACCCAAATCCTCTACCCCGATTTACTCTTTATCCTTGAAACCCTAATTCATCGGTTGTTCTTGCTCTCCAGCGAGAGATTAGGGTTCGAATAGGGGCTCGCTCTTCACTTATCCAAACCCACCTCCAATTCAAGGCTTCTCGACCTGGTGATATTGATGAGCGCGAGGTTGTTACTCCTGATGTCATGACCAAGTATTTCATAGGTAAACCAAAACCAGTTCAGTTCAGTAGTTTGTTTACCAATGCTTAGTACCCATTTTGTGCTATTCAAGTGACTAGTTTTGTTTCTTGTACGGTTGTGCTATGGTTATTGGCTTTATTAGTTTAGCGCAAGATAAGCAATTGTTTAACTTGCTTATGTTGAAGATATTGAACTAGAACCAACTGAGAAATGAGATGGTTTGGAGTTTGTACTGCTAATGTTTAGTTTTGGTGGCTTGTTTGTGTTTGCTGTTTAGAACATTGGACAAGTTTTGATATTTGCCATTAATGCATAGGTGTCACACTAAAGGAAAGATCTCCAGATGGTGTTGTGACGTTAGTTGATGTGGGCTTGAGTAAGGTATTCTCATTGTCTGGTTTTGCTAGTCTTTCACTAGTTATTGCCTGATACTTTTCTTAAATCCCGGGAGTTAGCAATTAATTGATTTTGTTGACAATATGCAGAATGTCGTCGTTGATCAAGTACTTGATCCTGGAACAAGAGTTACAGTGGCTATGGGAGACAGTTGGAATTTGGATGCTGGTAATGAATGTTTTGTTCTGAATTCTTTTAACTATAGTGATTCCTTTCTTAATAGTTAGTTAAGGTTTCTTTTCATCTTTTAGTATGAATTTTAGATACGTAATGGTTTCTTTTTCCTATGGCATTTATCTAGATATATCACGGCAGGTTGTATCATCATCCAAGCCAAGGGAAGAAGCAAGGATGTATTGGGGGTACAAAGTGCACTATGCTTCCAATATCACTTCGGTAATGATTGAATGTCCATACGAGGTATCCATACATTGACTCTATGCCTCTCTTTGCCTTATATATTCTGTTGTCTCTCTAATCGTTCGGATATGACCTTCCTTACCAACTTCTGTTATCTTAATGACAGGGTGGCTATGATAATTTGATTGGGACCTCAGAGCATGGTCAGATTATCAATTCCTCCGATCTCACTATACCCACTTTCAGGTACTAACCATTAATTGATAAGATTGTACTTTTAGATGAGGCGGGTATTGCTTTTCCTGGGTAGCTGGTCTTTAGCCACAAATGGTGGTTGTTCTCTTTGCTAGATGCCTACTGTGTCCGTAAACTAGATTGCTTATTTATAGGGAGACTCTTGATGTATGTGGGACAGGTTTTAAACATCTTTCAATCGGTCGACCTCTGATTTCTTTCAGGGCCAATTGCTTATTTATAGGGAGACTCACCTTTAATATCCTACTAAATGCATCATGCCAATTGAAATTTCTGAAGTTGGAGAAGTTATGAAAATGAACCATGCCATATTCTTCCTTCAATTTCATTTTTGCTGCATCTCTTTGCAACTTAAGGACAAGCTGGTGATAGCTCTATGAGGAACATCTCACCTCTTTCTCCATCAGGCTTTCGCAATTGAAGAAAATCCTTCCCTCCTGTAACATGAGATAGATAGCGCACCTCACCCCACCTTCTCCATTTCCTTTTTTACTTTTCTAACAAGTGCTTGAATTGCTCCTTTAAAAATTGCTGATTTTTGTTATTTTCCAATCAAGTAGGTGCCCTAGTAGCTTTTTTGTAGAAAGGCAAAAGGGGGGAAATTTTCTGAAGTGGAGGATTTTGCTTTGGGTTGTTTACTGTCTTTGTTTACCTTGCCTTACTGTGAGTGACTTCTCTACTTTGCTAGCTGTTTTATTTTCATTATGTTCACTGCCTTGCTACTGTTAACATGGAATGTGAGAGTTTGGTTTTGATAAATGGTTATGTTGGGTGTTTGATTTATGTGAACTTACCGAGGTTGTTGATTTTTATTTGGGCGCTCTTTGTACGATGCTTATCAGTTATCTTGTATTGGTACTTGTTGTTTGTGCTCTATATCAATTGAACAGTTTGGTTTTGGTTTCGGTATAATGATTGTTCTCTTGGGTTTATTATTAGCTTTTGAAATCAGTCTTGAACTTCTATTGAAAACCAAATTTTGTAACTATCTTTTAAGTTTATGTTAACAATTTTCTTTCGGGTGGGTTAATTGTTCAATTTTTATGGGCACTACCAGCATCAACATGGTATGAATATATGGGAGGATCATACCAAGTCAATTGTAGAATTAAGAAATTGATTATTTCATATGAATTCTTGGGTATCTTGCAAAATTAGAGTTTTGTTTGGGGATTATGTTGAGTTAAAAATCATCTGTCTTCTTCCTTTGCCCCTTGCCAGTGAAACTACTCGTTTTAGAAAACATCTTATGATATAGTATGGATTAAAGTATCTATAATTCTATATGGTGGTTAAACAAAATGGAGCCTCGAGTAAAGAGCAAAGAACAAAGAGCCATTAGGTTGCTTCTTCTCATAGTGCTCCATGCATTGACTGCCTTGGCATTTCAGAGAGATAGTTTGGTTCCATTTTTTCGTAAATATTGTATTGGCATACAAGTAAGTTGATAACTCTGCTACCGTGCTATTATAGCCTGGTTTGCTTTTGTTTACTGATTGATTTATTGCATAATATTGTTAGGTTGACTCTCATAGAAAGGCAGTTGCTGCTACTGCTGCTGGTAGATTTAAAGATGAAATTATCCCTGTGGCAACCAAGGTAATGTGCAATTCCTCTACAGTTTGTTATAGATAATGTTTGAATAGCATCTGTGCAGCGAGATGTGTGTTTTTATTGTGATACTGATTTCACTGAATTCAAATAGGTTGTTGATCCAAAATCTGGTGATGATGGGATTCGAAATACAACTTTGTCAGACCTAGCAAAGTTGAAGCCTCTGTTTAAGAAAGATGGGACCACGTACCACTGCTGGTATTCTTCCTACAGAGCATGCATATTAAAGCTAGTTAAGTAAAATATAGGTTGTACACTGTAGAATTCATTTTATATTATCATTGGGTGCATCCCTTCCAGGTAATTCTAGTCAAGTTAGTGATACTGTTTAGAGCTAATTTTGTCTCCTTTTTTTTTTTTTTTTCCTTTTTATTCCTTCTATATTTTACCCTTAATTTGAGGACTTCAACTATCTCCTATGTTTGATAGTTCACAGCTCGTTGACTTCCTCATGTCATTTTATTTTCTTGAGAGAGATATTATGGTCCTATGTTTACTTACAAGTTCTTGTAAATAATTGTTTCCCTCTTAATGAAAAATTTGAAAATAGAAGGATTTAAAGCCTTGGCATTAATGCCTTCATGAAATTTTTGTCCTCCTCCCTACTAGAGATAGAGTCGCAGAAATGCAGCAGACTGAGGTTTAAAGCTGAAGTAATGATTATCTGTTTATAATGATAGCTTCATACCTTTCATTAGTTTAAACACATGGTCATTGTTAGTAGCCAATAAGATTAGGCCAACCGAATCCATTAAGCCAACCTTATAATTGAGGAGTTCAACAATTCGATGCTTATACTTGCTTTTGATGGTGCTTGTCTTCATATGAGAATATCATACAGTCCAGCTTTCATCTCTTCCTTTTTCTAGTGCAATGGACAAACTGTAACCTTGCTGGAACTCTTGGTCTACTCAGAGTTCTAATTTACAAGGTTGAAGCTTGTACCTTCTAATGGTTTATTCTTCTTTAAATATGTTATTCTTGTTTAAATCTGTTTTTCAGCTGTTATTCTTGAAGTAAGAGTTATACATTAATATTTTGCTCATTTAAGCAGGGGGCTCTGTAAAATGGGAATGGCTTTCATGTTGTTACACCCACAAGAGCTAGCAAGGAATATGGAGGGAGGAATATGCCACTAAATCATATTGAGAATGCCTCAGAACTTGAAAATAAGAGAAGTGATGGGGTAAACTTATCGAAGGTAATATTTTTTTTTTTCCAGGCATCATTTTTTTTCCTTAAAAGTAGATAAGCTTAGTACTACCTAAAGTCTAGTACTTTACCACAGCTCGTTCAAACTTGATATACGGAAAAGACATTTTGAAAACAGAAACGATAAATGAAAGAAATGAACTGTAAAAGAGGATAGGAAAATAAAATCAAGAAATGCAACAGCATTGCAAATACGAAACTCATGTATTGTTATCAATTGCTTAAAGTCATAACATGCTACTTATGCTTGCAAGGATAATAAGGTGTTGCCATAAAGCCTATAATTATACAGCATGTATTTATTTCTATTTAGGATTGTAGATCTTACAACACAATCCTAGGCTAGGATTGCAGATACATCGTTAAGGTTGGCGACTTGGCTCTAGCTTTGTTCTATCCTAAGCTGTCGTTTTTGTTGTCCTTGAGAGGAAGAACATGTCCATTTTGTATCTAGAGTCATGAGTCATGTACTCATGTGGTAATTGGGGAAATCATTGTATTTATTTGTGATTTTTGGAGTTTGCTGGTTTTGGTTTCACTTGCACTTTCTGTTCTTTGCTGTAAATTTCCTGTATGTTTGTTTTCTTGCTTCACTGCTCTTTCTTCACATTCCCATGCAGTTTTGTATTATCTTTCTTCTGCAAACGTTAAATCATGTTGTGTCTGATGTAGACATTGTCAAATTTCATCAAATCACTAAACAAGTTTGCATCTTGCAGGCCAATTGCGGGAGTGAGACATTGTAGGTTTTGTTGAAGCCAGAAGCAGTTAAAGGCCAAGAGCTATCGAAAATAGGAATGTTTTTAATTCTTGTGTAGCTAACTAGGAATGCCTTTGTTTAGTGCATTATCTAGTTACTTGAATGTATGAATGCTTGAATAACGGTACTTGAATGATATGGATTAGAGTACTGTTTATATCGTAATATATGGGGCATTATTTCTATGAATATTCTTCTTGTTGTCCAAGGTTCAGTCATACAACACAATGTAGAATAATATGTTGTCTGACTGTAAAAGGATTCAAAATTAAGGCTTCTCGTACAACAGTTACTAGATGTTAACCAATTCGATTACAATATTCACATCACAGTTAAGACAATATAGCTGTTGTGTGAACAAACAACCAACAACAAAAAATAACAAAATTCTGTTGCGTGAGATTCATAACACACAACAGAAATAAAATTATCCCTGTTGTCTGAATCAATCAACAGACAACAGATATCATTTCATTGAGTTGTCTGTTACTTATCTCAGACAACAAAGAAAAAATTCTATCTGTTGTGTGTTATGAATCTCAGACAACAAAGAAACAATATAATTGTTGTGTGTTATGAATCTCAGACAACAGCTACATTTCATTTTCTGTTGTCTGAATGGCCATGTCAATGCCGAGGCATCCCCGCGCATGCCATGCCAGGCACATGCCTGCGCAGAATTCACACAACAGAACTAAATATCTGTTGAGGAAATGAATATTGGACAACGGTGAAATCACCGTTGTGTGATTTTTCAATCACACAACACTCGTTTAGACCACAGTGAGGCTGGTCATCACACAACTACAAATACCCGTCGTCTGATTAATTTATTGTAGTAGTGATTAATGATGTATGTCTCATGACAAGTGTAAGTACAGATAATCCCTCAGCATACATTGAAGCAACTTGCCTGGTAGCACTCACGGCCTTGGCAGACAAGCGAAAAGATTTTTGGTATGTGGACAGTGGTTGCTCCAGACACATGACTGGAGATAAAGCTTGGTTTATCTCATTCGAAGATGAAAGCACTACAGGTTCAGTTACTTTTGGTGATGGGAGAAAGGCAAAAATACTTGCTCGAGGAACAGTCAATACTCCCGGAATTCCTAATCTAAAAAATGTCTTGTATGTAGAGGGTTTAACTGCCAATCTAATAAGTGTCAGTCACTTGGCTGATGATTATGAGGATGTGTGGTTCAATAAGCAAAGATGTGTGATTCTTGATAACAAGGGAGAAAATATTATGAGAGGTAAGAGATCTTCAGATAACTATTACCACATTCAATCTAATGAATCTCTAAATATACAGGATTGCTTGACTATGAGATCTGCCAAAGAGACCTTTGAAATATGGCACAGAAGACTGGGGCATGTAAACTATCAGGATCTACTCAAATTATCCACTAAGCAGTGTGTCAGAGGTCTACCAGCACTAAGTGGTAGGACTGACAAGATATGTGGAGAATGCAAAATAGGTAAGCAAGCCAGATCTCCTCATAAAACAATAAACGCTGCCACTACCACAAGAGTTTTGGAACTGTTGCATATGGATCTTATGGGACCAGCTCAAACAGAAAGCATTGGAGGTAAGAAATACATACTTGTGATCGTTGATGACTTCTCCAGGTACACTTGGGTTAATTTCCTAAGAGACAAAGCTGAAACCTTTGAATCATTCAAGGGATTAAACCAAAGAATAAAAATTGAAAAACAGTCCACGAACATGTGCTTAGTAAGAGTAAGGTCAGCTAATGGAACTGAGTTTAAAAATACTGCTTTTGCTAACTACTTTCATGAGTTAGGTGTTTCCCATGAGTTTTCAGCCCCGATCACTCCACAACAAAATGGAATCGTTGAGCGCAAAAATAGAGTGCTGTTAGACATGGCAAGGGTAATGCTGCATTCTACTGGTCGAAGCTTGAACTTTTGGGCTGAGGCTATTAGTACTGCATGTTACACCATCAATAGAGTTTTCTTGAGACCTGGAACTGACCAAACAGCTTATGAGTTGTGGAAAGGTAAGAAACCAAACATAAACTACCTTTGTGTGTTTGGAAGCCCCTGCTACATATTAAGAGATCGAGAACAACTCGGAAAATTTGATGCTCGAAGCGATGATGGTATCTTCCTCGGATATTCCACTAACAGTCGGGCATATAGAGTCTATAACAAAAGAACCAGAATTGTCATGGAATCTATTAATGTGTCTATTGATGATTCCTACATTAGACAGGAGGAAACCTTTGCAGAAACATCACCCACTCGCAGACCAGAACCAGAAGACGCATCAACTACTGATGAACAGAGAGAGAATACTGACAACATCTTCGAGCCAGTTCCTCAAGCAAAAAGAGGGTTCAAGCAAGTCCAAAAGGATCATTCACGTCAAGACATTCTTGGAAAAATCTCAGATGGTCTCAAAACCAGAAGCCAAACTGCTCCACAGGTAAGTATAGATGAGGTAAGTCGAGGTAATGCTTTACTTTGCTTCATTATAGAAAATCAAATAGCTATGAATGTCATATCTCTGTGTGGGTTTGTTTCCCTAATTGAACCAAAGAATATCAAGGAAGCCCTACTAGATGATGATTGGATTAGTGCCATGCAGGAAGAATTAAATCAATTCACTAGGAATGATGTGTGGTACTTGGTACCAAGACCTAGAGACTGTAATGTAATAGGCACTAAGTGGATTTTCAAAAATAAAAGTGATGAGAAAGGCAATGTAATCAGAAACAAAGCTAGACTAGTAGCACAAGGTTATTCACAGATTGAAGGTCTCGACTTTGATGAAACTTTTGCCCCTGTTGCAAGATTAGAATCAGTGAGATTGCTCTTGTCTGTTGCTTGTCACCTAAGAATCAAACTGTTTCAAATGGATGTCAAAACTACTTTTCTGAATGGTGTGTTGCAGGAAGAAGTCTATGTGGAACAACCTCAAGGTTTCAAAGATCCACATAATCTAAATCATGTTTATAGACTCAAGAAAGCCCTTTATGGTTTAAAGCAGGCTCCACGAGCTTGGTATGAAAGACTCTCCACCCATCTGGTGGAAAAAGGGTACACGAGAGGATCAATTGATAAAACATTCTTTATAAAACATGTGAAAAATGATCTTATCATAGCTCAGGTGTATGTTGATGACATTATTTTTGGATCTACGTCTAAATATCTTGTCAGTGAATTTCAATCGGTCATGGAAAGTGAATTTGAAATGAGCATGTGTGGTGAGCTAACCTTTTTCCTTGGACTGCAAGTGAAGCAACTTGATGAGGGTATCTTTCTCACTCAAACCAAATATGCTGAGAATCTCGTCAAGAAGTTTGGACTTGAATCCAAGAAAGTGGTTACAAATCCCATGAGCACCACTACAAAACTGAGCGAGGATCTGAATGGAAAATTAATCGACTCCACTCTCTATAGAAGCATGATTGGCAGCTTACTGTATCTAACTGCCAGTCGACCTGATATTTCATACAGTGTGGGAGTGTGTGCTCGATTTCAAGCAAATCCCAAAGAATCACATTTGGAAGCTGTCAAAAGGATCATCCGATATATCTCAGGTACAATTAACTGCGGCATTTTCTATACCTTTGACACTAACGTAGAAATTGCAGGCTATTCTGATGCTGATTGGGGTGGAAACCTCAAAGATAGAAAAAGCACTTCTGGAGGTTGTTTCTTCATTGGGAATAATCTTGTTGCTTGGCACAGCAAGAAACAAAACTGCATTTCTCTGTCTACTGCTGAAGCTGAATATGTCGCAACTGGAAGTTGCTGCACACAAATGCTTTGGATGAAGCAAATGCTTCAAGATTATGGCATAAATCAAGGTAAGTTGTCTATTTTTTGTGATAATACCAGTGCTATCAATATTACCAAAAATCCTGTTCAACACTCTCGAACAAAACACATTGATCTGCGCTATCACTTTATTCGAGATTTGGTTGAGCAAAATATACTTGAGTTAAGCTTTGTGCCCACTGAGAGCCAACTTGCTGATTTGTTCACTAAGCCTCTTGACACTGCTAGGTTTGAAATGTTAAGAAATGCGTTAGGGATATGTTCTAAGTATTAAGGAACTCTAATGTGAGTCCAATGTTGAGAGAGAACATTGTGATCTTAGTGTGCTTTGACCACTGTTATTAGTGACTTGTACATTTTCTCTGGACACTACTGTCATGCCTTATTCTGAACAAATATTGTGTACTCATGGTTCGTATCTTAGTCAGTTAATTTTCATATGCACTTTCACTTATAACCTATGTGGTGGCATGTTCCTCGTTTATTGTCTAAGAGATTCAGTGAAATAGGCGAACTAATTAAAACTGCTCAAATGATTAATTCCATCTTCTCAAAGTAATCAGGTCCTAGTTGTGGTGAACTTTCTAGGATTTGTAAGAAACGAGAATGGATAATTCTATCCCATCTCTCCTAGTAATCAGGCCTTAGTTGTGGTGAACTTTCTAAGGTTTGCAGGAAACGAGTTGGTGAGTGATCTGTGCACGAAAAATAAAATAAAGCAGACAACTACTCGAGACTCTCTCCATGGAGCATCCTTGTTATGTTTAGTACCCTAAGAACATCTGTTCTGGGAGTTGCTGAGACGAGTCTTGTTACATGAGTTCTAAGTGTCACAAAATAAAAAGGGTCTATGACTCCAATCCATTATGTGCTTGGGAACAATGTTTTCCACTCCTTCTAAGGAGATTTATTGAGCTCAGTTCACATGTTTAGTTCTCTTACTTCACTAATTCTCTCCTTCACTAAACTTGTTTCTAAGCCCCATATACTGGTTACACTCACTTTAATCACAAGTTTTCTTCCTAAGGTCTGACTATGAGGAGTACTCATTCATTTGTTGATAGAATACATCATGCCTGCTGTTCTGACCTATGTTCTGTTCACTACATGATTTGTGCTCTCTGTGCTTCAACTATGCTATAGTTTCTCTTCTCATTATGACAATTGCATTAATTGCTTGGATACTATACAGACGGATATATTGTGTGCTATAATTGGAGATTGTGGGAATCCATTGTTCTCTCAATATCTATTCTGGATTGCCATCTATTTGTATTCCCTTTCCTTACTGGTTAAGCATAACGTGAGGGGGAGATTTTACTTGCATGCGTGATTCTCGGAATTATACCTTGCAATAAATTTTCCTTCTCTTGGACGCTATCACTGACCGATGCGTCTCTTGATTTTCCCTAACCTACTGGTTCGCTATATATCTATATCTCTCTTGGATTTCACTCTGCCTTGTCTTAGTGTATAGATTCTCTCACTTCCTTTTTCTCTCATCATGGTTCGCACTAAGATCACTCCTCACCGCGGAGGCCATCGGCGCCTTCCTCCTCCAGAGGAGGGGCGCTAGGCCGCAGCCCGAGCCGATATTCTTCATCCTGGCATGCACCGTGAACGAAGCAGAAGTCCTCCTCTTCTTCCATCTCCTTCTAGTGCACCTTCTGTTGTTTCTCTTAAGAGTCTTCGCGACCTCATTCTGGTCATTGACTGGCGGGTTGCAAGTCTCACCACCGACATGGATGACATGCACTCTCTCCTCGTTCGCCCCAACCATACTCTCAGGGAAGTCCTCAAGGAAATCCGAAACATGCAGCGCCACCCTCCCTGGTTTGACGCACCTGGTCCGTCCATGCCAGTACCAGAGGACGATGATCAAGAAGACAGCAAAGGGTCCATGGACACCGAGGACTTTGAGGACACCGTGACCAAAATGCTAGAGGAGTTTGATGTGCCTTCCCATTCAAAGGGGGAGAATTAATTTTCCATCTTTTCATCTTCTTCTTTTCTGTTTCTGCTTTTAAATTTTTCATGAACAATATTTATTTTTGGTTTTGAATTTGTAAGTGCATAAACACAAACTACTTGGGATGCTTATTTTTGGATTATTATTACTATTATGTGATAATTGCATGAGTTACTTGGATCTGGAAAAGGATGGAAACTGATTCCTTAATCCAAGTAGCCCTCTTTGTTAGTGATTTATGAAAAACTAACATGCAGGACAAAAAGATGAAAAATCATGTGTTGAATGGGAATGCCCAAAGGGGGAGATTGTAAGTATATTGGGCAATCACCATTTAATACATGATTTCCCATTGTCACAAGGAAACCGGAGCTTCAAGGAAACAAAGAGGAAGATACGTTCAAGCAAAATTGATTCACTGATCTTGAGTTTAAATTTCCAAATCATGCTGCACATATTTAATTGATTTACATGTCTATTAAATTGATTTGGTGTACTTTGCATTAAAGACTTCTTGCATGCAAAACAAATAAATTTTGATATCTTTCTATATCTATCATTTGGTGTTTAAAGAAAAGATTTGATTGAGGGGGAGTTTTTCCTCTTGTATAAAAGGCCTCGAAACTAATACATGTGTAGGGTTTTTCATCGGTAGCATAAAAATGTTGGTTCATTCTTGAACTATGGTTTTCTGTCAAAAACCATTTTTCTGAAAACTCTCTTTATTTGTTTCATGCTTTATCTTGTGTCGTCCAGTACTTCCATAGATTATTCTCAAAGATCAGTGAGACATTGAGAACGAGAAAGATCAGTGATTTGATTAGAGTTGATAGATTGAAAATCAAGTATACGTTAGATCAGTTGTAAATCAAGTTAGCATTTGTTGCTAAGAGATTGTGTATGTTATGAACAACACAACTTGTGTACTGTAAACTCATTTAATTCATAATGGATTGATCTTTCGTGTTGGCTACGTTAAAAGCCACACAGTGAAGTTTCCTCAGTGGAGAGGTTTACACTATGTTAGCAAATTCTGTGTCCCTATTGATAAAGTACTCTTGTTGTTAAGTTGTTCTTTGAGTTATAACACAATATCGTTCCATTTGGTATTTTCAAGTTTATTGTAGAGAAAATGTTCGGTGGAAAAAAAATCTGACGTAAATTGGTAAAGTAATGAACATTAGTATCTTCTCTCGTAAATTGGTGAATAGATAGGAATGGGTAGCGCGTTAGACACATTTTGAGGGCAGTCATATGGAGCAAAACAGTATCATATGCTTGGGATACACTTGCAGAGGGCAATGCTTGTTCTTCTGCTGGCCTGCATTCCTATTGCAACTATATGGTTCAATGCAGGCCACATTCTTCAATCCTTGGGTCAAGATCCAGAAATTGCCGCAGCTACTGGAAACTATGCTCGTTTCTTGATACCTTGCATTTTTGCTTACGCAGTCCAACAATGTCATTCTAGATTCTTGCAAACCCAAAACAATGTGGTTCCTATGATAGTTAGCACAGGCACAGCAACACTAGTACACTTGCTTGTCTGTTGGCTTCTGGTATATAAGACAAGCCTTGGATATAGAGGAGCTGCTGTCGCAATCTCCATATCATATTGGTTCAATGCATTGTTCTTGGTTGTTTATATTAGAGTTTCTCCCTCTTGTAAACACACATGGACTGGATTTTCAAAGGAGGCATTTCATGGAATTCCCAACTTCATAAAATTATCTATCCCTTCAGCTATAATGATCAGGTAATTTTCATTTATGTCGCTGATGTATAACATTGCATGCGCTGATTAGAGCATTAGAAGCCAGTACCAGATTGTTTGAGCAAATCCAAATACAAAGTTCCTAAACCATTTCTTAGAATATATATATATATATATATATGTGTATATATATATGTGTGTGTGTGAGTGTGTGTGTGTGTAACTATGTATGTATGTATGTGAAGTTCTCGAATGTTGGTTGTTTGTTGGTGTTATTTCTGCGATCAGCCTAGTTATCTGGTCATTCGAATTGATGGTTCTCTTGTCCTGTTTTCTTCCAAATCCACAGCAAGCTTGAAACCTCATTGCTATCGATTAGGTTTGTGTTTTGACATTAACTCGAATGACTAATTGAAATCGATACAACTCTGATAGTAGCTAACTAACAGTGAATTTGTCACATGTTTTCAGCCTTAACACATGCTCCATGATATACATGATTCCTCTTGCATTCGCCGCTGCATCAAGGTTTGTGTAATGCATGTCTCTCTTGTGCATATTTGTCTCCTGATCTTTATATAAATATATTGTGCCGTAGCACAAGAGTTTCAAATCAACTGAGTGCCGGGCAACCGCGACTTGCTAGTCTAGCAGTAGGTGTTGCACTATGCATTGTTGTTACCGACGGTATTGTTTGGCTCCAAAACTAGTTGGCTTGCAAACTGTCTCTTTTGCTGATGTGATTGCGCAGGTGTGCCAGCACCGTGGGGTGCAGTCGTCAGGGAGTCCCTTGGCCTGACTTCTTGAATCAAGCGTTGTGGACAAGGAGAGCACCAACCTTGTCACAAAGCTCTTTTCTCTGCCTTCCGGAAAAGGACTTCTTGCCTTACTGGTAAGGGCTTTGGTTGTGATCTCTTCGCAACACCGAATCGATACTCAAACGTTGCAGGTTGAGTAAAACAATCACTGGGAAGTTTGGAGAAAGCACGGGTTTTGCTAAAGCGTGACTTTAGCGTCGCTGGGTTGCGAGGTCGTTACCCTTGCTGCGCTGGTTTGCAACTAAGTTGCAGGTAGGTTTGCTCCGGAGAGGCTTTGGTAATCTGTATGATTAGTTGATTTGAGAGTTGTCTCTAATTCGTCCTTGAAACCTGGTATTTATACCTAGGGTTTCGACCGTTCCTTGCCATAGAAAGATTATTGACTGAAGTTTCTTATTCAATCTCTGCTACTTGACTCCAATAAGGGCTTGTTTTCCTTATGGATCTCGGAATGGGTGAAGCTGTAACCCAAACCCAAATAGGCTTTTTTTTGGGCCGCAGGTATCGGCCCGCTATGCTAAATCCACTAAAGGATCTTGCCAAAATTACTTTTGAGCTCAAACATTGCCCCCCAGGCCCTGAAATCAGGCCCGCGAAAATGTAACTGATTGAAGGGGGTTAAAACGACATGCCTTACTGATCGAAACGAGGTCATTAATGAGGGTTGCGTCCATTCGCTTTGCAAAACGTCTTTTCGTCGCATCGTTTCCCTCACAAAATATCTTATTTAAATCCCACAGCCATTCTAAACCTGTCACATCAGAAACTCTTTTAGTCTCCAAAACCCAGAAAACCCTCTTATTCCGAACATCTTCCTCAGAAACCCAGAAATGGCTCCCCCAAAGAAAATAGTCATCGATCAAGAGGAAGAACTCAATGATAAGGCCGCCCACATTTGGGGAACCAGCATCGATGCCCGCTGTCACATCCACACTACTATCCAGAGACCTCTACTTCTCAGGCTCCTAAATCACCACGTCAGACTGGATCCGGTGCCGCGAGATTCCATCCCCGATGACGCTATTGCCCTCTACGGCTTACCCATTCGTCTACCTATTCCGATCCTCCGAAGGACCCCCTGAGATTTCAGCAGTTGGGGTGCACAAAAACATCTAGCGAAAATAGGGCACTGGTCATCCTCTATCAGCGAGGCGGAGCTCTCCTGGTATCGTGAAGCGTGAGAGCGAGATCTGGCTCGCTGGAACGTGGTAGGTATCACTTATACTATTGATTTATGCTTTCGCCTCCCACGCGGTGGTAATCGCTCACCGCTCGCCGCCTTTCTCTGCTTTTGGAATACTGCCACCAACACCTTCGATTTCCGATTTGGCCAAATGAGCATCACCCTGCTTGATATCCTCACCATTACTAGATTGCCCATCGATGGCGAGCCCTATCTGCATGACCAATTCGACTCTGCCACCTTTCCTTCCACCATGGCCCAAACCGGTCGCAGCGCTCACAGCAGCTCCTATCCGCGGTAACTGGCCTATTACCTCAGACAGCACAATGCAAGAGGTGGAATTGCCTTTCTGGAGTACTAGCTCTGCAAGTTCATCTTCTGCACCTCTGCCAACAAACCCACTAGTCCTTGGACTTCTTTAGCAACAGCCCTCTATAATGGCCGCCGCGTAGGACTGGGACAACCAGTGTTGGGCGCCCTCTACTGCACTCTATACCAGGCCACCATGCATCCTTTTGAGATTAGCATTTCTGGCCCTTTTTGGGTCCTCGACTTCTGGATTCAAACTTATTTTCCATATTTTTTCCGCGACGATATCTCACTGCTTCCACCGGATGATCAACTCTTGGGTCAATGCTTAGCCGCGAGGAAAGGTACACATCCCCTCCTTATTCTGAGTGCTTCACATACCTGTACCTTCTGCACGAAATGCCCTACTGCGACCTAGTGCTTGGTAGAAGATTCCCACCACCACTTGAAAATGGGTTCCTTCCCGGGGCTCCTGACTACAGTGATCGTGTGCGCTTGGCTTTCTGCTGCGCGATCTCCTATTCAAATATTAGGCTTGCTGCTGATGAACTTAGTTATGAGCTCTACGCGCCCAACCATTTTGCTCGCCAATTTGGCCTCGTCCAATTAGTGCCATTCCCCCTCTATGATGCCTAGAACTACAATACTTCTTGGCGCAGAATTGGCTCCACTACTAGGCCTCCACCGGCACAAAGCATGCTTGCATTTGTTGATCTCCCTGACTGGGCCAATGACATCGCTCCCGTGGATGGGAACTCTGAAGGATACGAGCAATGGTGGTCAGAAGTTTCTGTTAACTGCTGGGGACAAAGGGATGATGAACTCTTCGCGACCCTCTTTGCTGAACTGAAATATCCCTACGATGCTGATACCGAGCTGCTTGCTCGCTTTCCTGAAGACGAGGAACGACCCCCGCCACCTGAACCAGCTCCGCGACCCGCGAGAACTCCACGCCAGGTCCAGGCTAGGATTGTAATCTGCGAGCCCCCTCAAGAGGTACTTGCCTTAGATTGTTCTTCATTCTCACTATCCGCTTTTCCCCTTTTAACTCAAACTTTGTTGCATTAGGGAAGTGTACCACCTTCCGGCAGTCGCGTAGTTAATGCTTCTCCGGCCATTGGACAGGCCGCGAAGCAGAAAGCAATAGTGACGGAACCCGAAGTCGAGGACTCCTCTTCTGATGATAATGACCTACAAACTGTAAGGATTTCCCCCTTATGAGGTCTTGACATTTTCCTCCCAAGTCTAATTTGTAAATCCTGACAGATTGCCGTTGCTTTGGCCCGAAAGCGTAGTCGCCCTGATCCTCAAACTGATCCGTGGGCAGAAGATGAACCAATCGCTGATCGACTGGTAATACCCTTAAAGTGAGCACTGGCATCTTTGTCTCATTATGCACGACCGTATAACACTCCTCATTTACAGGTTCGTCGTAGGTCCACCAGACAAGCTGGGGAAGGCTCCTCCGCTGTTGGCGAAGACGTGTCCGCTTCACACGCCCAAGCGCCAACTGGTTCTAACAATCCTCCACCTCCCATCAGCGCTGCAAATATGCAGTTGGCTTTAGTACTAGTTCAAGTTATGGACGACAGCTCGCCTGAGGTTGAGGAAAGAATACCGCTCCTGGACAACCCTCGCGAGAAACCAACTACAGTACTTGCCATGGAATAAGTAGCGCTTGATCCGGTTCTAGTTTCCGGCGAGGTCAATCAAGAACCAATGCCAATAGCAATTCTGCACGAGCCATCTGTTCCAGAGGTACACCTTCTTGCTTACTATATTCTGATTCCTGCCTTAATTTTTCGACGTTTTAACCATTCACAGAAAAGCAGAATCCTGCCCCTATCGAAGAAGTGGTTGTAGCCGCCGTAGAGATGCTTGGCGCAAATCCTGCTGAACCAGATGGCGAGGACGCGGATAACCAAGAACCTGTCCCTAATGCCCCCCAAGCACTTGAAGTAGGAGATGAAGTGAACCCTGAGCCGGTACTGGAGGCGGTGCCTGTCGCGGAGTCTCTCAAGGCTCCTGTTGTTGTTGTCCCAAATCCGCCGCCTGCGCCTCCTTCCAGACTGGAAAGGCTGGCTCGCGTACTTGAAGTGACTCCTCCTAGAGTTATAGATGATGTCAGAGAAGGCCTCCGTCTTTTCCTGGGACCGGATATTCTGACGCCTGGTGCACCCACGAGAGCTTTGGAGTATCTGAGGGTACTTCTCAGAGAAAAATCCATCATCGAAGCTCAGTTCCTCGATATCGATCAACTGTTGCAGGATCTCCCCCAATGGCTCAATGAGAAGGCAGCCGCGACTGCGCAGGCCAGGCAGACCCAAGCCCACTATCTGACCCTCACTCAATAGACGGACACTTTGCGCGATTTCTTAGGCGACCGGCGTACTCTCATCAGGGACTTGACTATTACGAGGAACCATCTCAGGACCCAGATTCAAGATCTTCAGGCCCAATTAACAGCTGTCATGGCCAGGCTCGCCCATGAGGAAACTCAACTGGAGCAACCCTTAGCCGCTTTCGAGGCACTGTCTCAAGAACTGGCCCAGGCTCGCCTGGCGGCCCAACAAGCCGCTCAAGCCACTGCTGATGCCAGCTTTCGCCTGGATGAACATTTCCTCCGCCTAACTTATGCAGGCCGAGGGCTTTAGGCCTCTAATATTAGGCCCATTATTTTGTATGAACAATATTAATATTAATATCATTATTTATGGTTTGGTGAAATATTCAGCCCACATTTCTTGGCCTAAATATTTTGGTATTACAGGCAGTTAAGCGCTCAACTTTACCTTTATTGCATATTAAAACCGTTTGAAAAGATAACCTCGAATAGAGCGGTTACCTCCTCGAAGACTGTTCCGCTTCCCACACGTCTTCAAACTTCTTTCCTTTCTGAGATCATAGCATTCAATTCAATTGATATTCCCATTGATAACTTTGAAATCGCTTCAACTGCCCATCGAAAGGTTGAAGCCACTGAGGTTGGCCCTATAAATATCCATACATTGGAGAAGTGAACACATACACACACATAGCTAACCCAGAAATAACTCTGCAAGCTCTGCTCCTTTTCCTTCTGTTTTCGAAATCTTCTCCTTACGATCTCACCCTTAGCCTCTAAATCTTAGGCTTTATAGGTTAATCTCAATGCCTGGGTAGGCCTTATGGCCTAATCTCAGGTTCAACCTCTTGTCTTTGGTTTCTGGAACTCCGGATGGGATTCACTGGTTCCACTTAGACTGAAGAACACGAGGGGCTCCTAGCGCAGGATACCATATTCTGGGAATTCCATCTCCTCAGATTTCCCTGCGCGGATAAAAAAGAAGAAGGGCGGAAGGCCATTCGAGGCCGATCGTTCTTCTTCCGTAGTTTACCTCCGGGGTCTAACGCATCGACTTCTGTTTTTCCCCTGGAGCTAGATGAGGCAACTGGACTGCGCTAACGTGCTGATTCCATCTCCATCCCTGAGGATAGCCAACTGGAAGGGCTGCGATGGATTATTTCCTTCCCTTTTCTTCCAGTACAGGCGATAGCAGCTGCAGCCCGGAGTCAAGAGATGTGGGTGAAGAGAGGAAGAGTAACAATGATCATCTCATTGCCTCTTCCTGCAGCAAGATCCAGAAGCTCTTAGAAGATCTGAAATCCTTATGATGTTTAGCCACTTTTTGGCTTTGTAAACCGTCAATGTAATTTTTGAACACATTGTATTGCTTTTGGCCGCACAACCACTTTATGTATGAAATTTTTCTAATGAGATTTTCTGTGTTTTGTCATTTGCTGAAAAATAATATGGTATAGGCCCTTACATATATTCCTAACACATATTGTCAAGGATATTGAAACTCAAAAGAAAACTAATAAGGCCTCTGGGATAGGCACTTATAGATATATAGAGTAATGGCCGCAATCAAATGGCCTAAATATATAGAGTGTTGCCCCCCTAGTGTTCTTAGGCGGAGCGAATACATGAGGATGAAGCCACTGACTGGCCTAACTGGAAAAGATGGAGCAAGCCCAAGAAGACTATGTTTGCCCCCTGTTCCAGGAACAGTTGGAGCCTGTGGGTCGTCAAATTCCCAAACACTGGGGTAATACTTCTTGAGGAACCTGCCGTTAATAGAGTTGTGGTGGAGGTCGCCGTCCAAATCTTTGAGGTGAAAAGCCCCGCGTTCCAGAATTCAGTGAATAACAAATGGTCCGTCCTAGCGAGGAGTCCATTTACCGCGGCCAGTCAACTTTTCGCCAAATGGAAGGACTGCTTTCCAAACCAATTCACCCTCTTTGTAACTACGACCACGCGTCCTCTTATAGTAGGCGCGGGCGATCCGCTGCTTTCCCATTACCAAGGTGTCCAAAGCCTCTAAGCGCTTCTCGCTGAGGTCTTCATGCTCTTGCCATATAGCCTGGACATAATCTTCACCAATCAGATGCTGTTGATCTTAGATGCGCATAGATTGAACATTGATCTCCAAAGGGAGAACCGCATCGTGGCCAAACATTAATGCATAGGGGGTCGTGGCCGTAGGGTTCCACTTCGAAGTACGATAAGCCCATAACGTCTCATACAATGTGTCATGCCGCTGGCGAGGGTTCTCCACGAGCAATTTCTGCAACAGAGTAATGATGATCTTGTTACTGCCCTCCGCTTGACCATAGGATTGGGCATAATAAGGCGTGCTATGGATAAATTGGATGCCATAATCATTGATAAGCTGCTCGACATCGCCAATGAACGCTGCCCCTTTGTCAGACACTAAAACCTCTGGAATGCCAAACCTGCAAATAATATTGCGAAGGATGAATTGACGAATGGTGGCACCGGAAGCCTCCTTCAAAGGCTCAGCTTCCACCCACTTAGTGAAGAAATCGGTAGCGACGATGATGAACTTGTGCTGGAGTGAAGAATGTGGGTGAATCATGCCGATCAAGTTCAAAGCCCAACTTCGCGCAGGCCAAGGTTTAATGATGGGCTGCATGGGAATATTAGGAATGTGCTGGACTGGTCCATGTGCCTGGCAATCTTGGCATCCTTTCGCGAATGCGATACAATCCTTCAAAATGTTGAGCCAATAATAGCCATGTCTCCTGATAAGCCAGTGCATCTTTGGACCAGCTTGATGGGCTCCACACACGCCTTCATGTACTTCTAGCATTAATCGTTTCGCTTCGCGGCCATAGACACACCTGAAATCGATGCCATCCTCACCGCGTCGACGTAGCTCTTCGCCTTTGAGGAAGTAATTTAAAGCAAGGAAACAGATCTTCTTATCTGTAATGGGGTATGGCTGCTTGAGGTAATCTATCAAAGGGATGCGTCAATCTACTTCAATAGGCTCCAGAACCACGACGACCGGTTCGTCAGGCGGGTCAAGTCGCACAAGCCATGAAGGCAGCGTGCATCGCTCAACCTTCAGAATGCGCTCGCGGACCCCATATTTCAATGTAATTCCTGTAGCCAATTGGGCAAGTTCATTGGCCGCAAAGTTGCGCTCGCGAGGGATGTACTCCAAACCCATGACATCAAATTGGTCCAAGAGCTCAACGACGCTATTCAAATATGGTATGAGCAAGCAACTGACACACCTGAACTTATCTTGAAGCTGATTGATCACGAGTAAAGAGTCACCACGATCCTGGATGTCTCTCACCCCTAGTTCCAATAATACCTCCAGGCCAATAATAAGGGCCTCATATTCTGCTTGGTTATTGTTGCACTTAAACTCCAACTGGAAAGAATATGAAAAACGATCGCCTGCTGGGTTTTCCAGAACCACCCTTGCCCCTGCTAGGGGTTTCTATGCGTGAGCCATCAAAAAACAATACCCAAGGTTGAAGGGAGACTGTGGCTTGATACCATATAGCATATTCTAGAATGCGCGCCAAATCTAGTCGAGTTGTGGTGGCTGTCGCTATCTCTAACTCTTTCATGGTGGGGACATCCAACATAGGGTGATGTGCTAGGAAGTCTGCGATGGCCTGTCCTTTTACTGCTTTCTGTGGAACGTATTGTAGCGACAATTCGGATATGGCCAGCACCCACTTGCCAATGCGACCTCTCAGAATAGGTCGCGACAGCATATACTTAAGCAGGTCGGTTTGAGCAATGATGCAACTAGTGAAGGATAACATGTAGTGCCGTAACTTGCATGCTGAGAAATATAGTGTAAGACATAGCTTCTCCATTGGAGTATACCTTGTTTCGCAATCTGTAAGTGTCCTACTGAGGTAAAAGATGGCATGTTCGATGCCTTCCTCGTCATCTTGAGCGAGTAGGCTTCCAATGGAAGCCTCAGCTACTGAAATATACAACTTCAATGGGAATCCATCTCTAGGGGAACAAGTACTGGCGGGCTCGCTAAAAATAGGCCTTAATTTTTTTAAAAGCCTCTTGATGTTTAGGTTCCCATACAAACTCATTCTGTCCCTGCAACTTTAGCAGTGGGGAAAAGGGCTGGATTTTACCTGCAGAGTTAGAGATGAAACGTCTCAAAAAATTGATCTTACCCAGCAATTGCTGTAGTTCCTTCTTTGTTCGTGGGGAGACGCGTTGATGACTGCGCTGGCCTTTTCCTCAGGGACTTCAATTCCTCTTTGGTAGACTATAAATCCTAGAAAGTCACCTGCCTGAACTCCGAAAACGCATTTGGCGGGGTTCATCTTCAGCTTGTGTTGCCGCATTCTCTCGAAGACCTTTCTAAGATCTACGATATGGTCTCCTCTCTTCTTAGACTTCACGACCACGTCATCAATGTAAACCTCTAAAATCTTCCCAATGATGTGATGGAAGATCAGGTTCATGGCTCTTTGATATGTTGCCCCAACATTCTTCAGCCCAAAAGGCATGACCACATATTCAAAAACACCCGCGAACCCTGGGCAACCGAACGCGGTCTTGTGTCTGTCTTCCTCCGCGACCGGAATTTGGTGATACTTTGCAGTTCTGTCCATGAAGGATAATAGTTCATGTCTCGCTACTGCGTCTACCAGCATATCCGCGACCGGCATGGGGTAGACGTCTTTAGGCGTAGCGACATTAAGGTCTCTGTAGTCCACGCAAACCCTCATCTTGCCATTATTCTTGCGGACTGGCACTATGTTGGATTGCCACTTATTGTATTTGGCTACCCTGATAATGCCTGACTTGTGCATCTTTTCAACTTCCTCTTTGACCAAGACTTAGGTCTCAGAGTTCTTTCTTCGCGGCTCTTGCTTCACAGGCCTCTTGTCAGGGAGTGTGGGTAGCTGATGGCATACCAAATTCTGTGATAGGCCTGGCATGTCTTCATATTTCTCCGCGAAGCAGTCTTTGAATTCCATTAATAAATCAATAAGCCTCTGTTTTTCGCTAGGCTCTAAATAGGCGCTAATAGCCACTTCCATAGGCTCATCTACTGTTCCAAGATTGACCTTCTCGGTAGGGTCCCTGACCTTAGGAGGAGTATCATCCAGCGCTGCCGAGCCAGCTGAATCTCTTCGTCGTCTTCTTATTCTTGGTCAGAGAACTCCTCATTGACAATTTCCAAGGTCGCGATTCGATCATAGGCCTCTTTTTCCACCAGGTACGAGGATAGTCTTTCGTATAGCGAGTGGAAGGCCTCTATGCCTTCCTTTGGAAGGTCGTAATCCATTAATCGTTTAAGGGTTTGGGCATAGCTTTTCTAGGCCTTCCTTTGCGAGCGTGAGCTCCCACTGTGCTAATTCAGAGGCCGTCACCCCTGTGGGGCGGCCTTTGTCATCGATGCCACTGACCTGCAATGGAGTAATAGGCTCCAAGTAGCCCCGGATTTCACCCTGAAATCCAAAGAGGCCCTGCGGGGCCCACCTTAGAAGAAATTCTACCAAAAATTTGACAGAACTTCCCCTAAAAATGGACAACCCAAAACCTGTCGAAAAGCTTTTACACTTCTAAATCATCCATCCTTATTCTCCTGGAGCCACCCTGCTCCCTATATCACAACATCTCCCATTTCACAAACAATTCTGATACTTAAGAATATTAATCTCAAGAGTTATCAGAGCAATCTATTTCTTAGGCGTACAAGAAGGTAGAATACAAGATAAACGACCAATACTTTTATAATGCGGAAGCTATGACAGCTATGCCTCAACCCCAAGTACGCTCGACCTCAAGCTAAACTGGCCTGCAAACTGGGCATTTAAAACCGAAGGGCCCAGGGAAAAAAAACATTTAAAAACCGTTAGAGTGAGTGGATGAAAAATAAGTACTTTCGAATGTATAAGTAAAACTTAATGCTTTCCCAAGTTATTCTCTAAAATCTCGCATGCAGTAACAATCTTGGAAAATACTTTGAATCATCATCTTTACTGCAATCTCTTAAAATCTCATCCTCAATCCTTTTTAAAACATCATTTTCAAGAGGTTCGTTTGATGACTAGAAAGGACTGCTGTCTAGTCATCTCATGCCATCTGGGAGGGACTGCCACCCAGAAGAAGCATCGGAAGGGACTGCCAACCGGAACAGGAGGCAGTGGATAGAAGGGACTGCCAACTAACTACCTCATGTCATCTGGAAGGGATTGCCAACCAGATGACGCATCGGATGGGACTGCCAACTGGGCTGTAGTCTAGAAGGGACTGCCAACCGGACTGTAGTCTGGAAGGGACTGCCAACCAGACTATTACCTAGAAGGGACTGCCAACTAGGTAATGCATGCATGCGCTGACTGATAGCCTCCTCAATAAACTGGTAACAACCTCTTTCAATTACTTGCTCAAATATTTGCTAAATCCTTCGTACTCGTATATCTTCATAAAAACTGATATTCGAAATCAATAATTCTCATAATATTTTCTGAATCAGTCACTTCCCGAAAATCATTTCCCAACTCAATAACTCATAAATAACTATCTCGAAAATCTACTAAAAGCCCTCGGGAAGGAATTTCAATACTAACCTCATAATTCATAAATAAATCCCAATAAATCAAAACTCAATCAACCAAATCTCATAAAACCATAAAACTCAATAATTCAAATTATAAATTAAACCTCAATCGGAAATTAATAATATACTACATGCACATTTAATTTAAAATAAATGTCCACTCACTGTACTATTGAGGCGATCACGCATACAAGTTCTTTCGTCGAGCAATAACTCGGTATATTGCCATGTACACAATTATAATTCGTGAATAACAATCCGGAATAAAATACGATTCCAATGTCCTATTCTCATAAATCAACATTTCTATTTCTTCTCTGATTAAACCGAAACTTCATCATTTGCATCTATTCTTTAATTGAAGGTTTCTAGGGCAAAGCTGAGAGAAATCCGATAGTGGAATTCTCATAAATCAATAACCAAACTATTGAACTTCGGAAATTTCGATTAATATCCAAACCTCCTCCAATTTCCACCAAACACCTATCCATAAATTCGTAACAATATATACTACCCAATAAACCAAAACAACTCACCAGGAACGGCCGGACGCGCCCTCAAGCGCCGCCACAGGCAGCTGCTCCTGGACCCCACGCGCCGCCAGTCAACCACCATATCTGGCTACCAAATTTTACCAGCATCAACAACTCAACATTCCAAGGGTCTTTCATAAATGTGGCCAAGTCAAAACATACCTCTAAGGGGCCGAACAATTAAGCAAACCGATGTAGAGTAAAATTTTCTAATTATGCTTTCTCCCTCCACGCTGCAAATCGCCTCAAGGTATTTGGGGAGCTTCAAGTACGCCTCAAGGCGCTTCTAAAAAGCCTGGCTTTGTCGCCGGAGGGGACCGGAATTGAGGTCAACGATCAATTGCTACAGTAAACTCCAACGACTTGGTTCGTCATTTTCCGGCCAAGTTATCGTGAGATACCACCGTAGGCGTCACGAGGAGGTCGAGACGAGTCCGTAGCCACCAGTCTTGCGCCGTCAGGTGGCCGGAAGAGAGAGAACACCAGAGTTGCAGATCGCCGAAGGAAGAGAGAAAAACGCGGGGGAGGAGGAGAGAGAAAGAGAAAAGAAAAGTTACCGGCCAACAGTAGAAATTCAAATATATACTACTTACCGTGAACAGTAACTTTCACATTTTCACATATAACTTTCGTATATGAGCTCCGATTTTTACGTACCACATATGCACGCGCTCGGTTTAACGTCCACTACAACTTTCATGAAGGAAATTTTCTCAAATTTTGACCCGAACAAAAAGTCAACTTTTAGGGCCCCTTAAAATGTCGAAACGGAGCCAAAAAGTAAATGTAAATGTCGTTTACCCATCGAAAGACTTGTAACTGGTAAATTTAGGTTCGGGACGTTACAAGAGACGTAGACTGGATCTTCTCTTTCGTGATCCCAAGTAAATGCATGGTTCTTGTTATGATGACATTGACCGCGGCTCCAGTATCAACCATGATTTTGCTAACCTTGGCACCACCAATCTCCGCCGTGATGTACAGAGGCCTCATATGTGGGACCATAGCTAGGGCTGGCCTTGTAAAGCTCATGAAGAACTCCTTGCCGTTTTCATCCTCTATTTCTAGAAACATAGCCTCCTCGGTAGGTGTCGTTGCCGCTAAAGTAATCTGTAAAGGTTGTTCACTGTGCTCTTCGGTGTCAAAGCATTCTTGTGCGGCGACTGGCAGTGTGTACTTCGCCGGAAGCACGTAAACCATGTTACAGGAGGTATCTAGCCCTTCTATCTCGTCCATTTCTTCATCCAGGTTGAGTTTGGGTTCGTCAGCTGGTATGTCGGTGTTGAATTGTTTGACCAACAAAGCAACTAACGACTCCTCTACGAGGCCTTTTACCTCACACTGCTTGTGTTCCTACGCCGCCTCCCCTACTGTATTCTGTTTTGGGGTCACGACCACTACACTTTGGACTTTTTTAGGTTTCCACTGTAGAGCTTCTGCAGTATTGTCCTTACCCCCCAGTCTCTCGAAGACCAAGGATTTGGTGTTTGGTTCCTCACAAAACAAACTGCGCCTGACATGTGGCCGCTTAGTTGGTGTGCTTTCCTTCCTAGCTGGCAGAGGTGTTCTTTCTTTAGTGATTCTGCAGAAAACATTAGGTTTAGATTCCGAGCGTGCTTGCTTTTGAAAACTACGGGGAGCCACCAAAGGCTTAGCGGCTAATGCCTCCATCTCCTTCTGATATTGCTAAGGAGATTTGACCATTTGCGAGGGTTTGATCAGACCCTGATCCAGAGCCTCCAGCATTCGCTTGGCTTCTCCAAACCTGCGTTGCAACTTCCTTTTCTTGGAAGGACTGATTTCCACTGCTTTTCCCTTTTCCTTGGTGTACCACTTGCCTTCCTTGATGGTGGAGTTTGAAGCAGGTGGGATGTAGGGTTTCGTCAAGACATCTTTATGTTCATTCATAGCCTTGTCACCTTGCTTATGTTCTGCTGCAGCTGCCTTCAGCTTTTTGAACAAGTTGGAGTCCCTTGGGGATGACGGTGACTCGGTCTTGTCTCTTGCTCTTGGACTCGACGGTTAATAGTTTCGCGACTGTGAGGCCCACTGGATTCGCGGGAACGAACCGAAACCAAATGTCTGCTTGACCTCTTCATGTGACACTTGGATGCCACATTCTTCCTTGCATCGCGAACAAAGGACCACGGGTGAGGCTTCGCTAATGGCTTGAGCCTTCTTTTTCGCAGGAGTCTTGTTTTTATTTTCTCGCTAGGGTTGGTTTCCTCTGGTTCAGCTTGGGCCAGTTCACATCGACCATGTTGACTCCGGTGTCAGGAAAAGGGTTCAGATCTACAAGTGCTGCCGCAGTCACTGGAGCTTCCACCTACAAACTACCATTATTGAGCCATACCTGAATTTGATCCTTCAGCTTCACACAATCAGCTGTGTTATGATTCCACAGGTTGTGGAATTTGCAGTACTTTTTACCCTTTAGCTTATCCGGACGAGGAAAAGGTCCAAAGTCCATCTTCAACATCTTCGCAGCAATCATCTCATCTAAAATCTCATGTGCTTTATTGGCATCATATGTATACGTCGCGAATTCAGGTTTGGTGAAAGCCACATATTTGAGTTTGACAGGTTCCTTAGATATCTTCAGTTGTTTCATGGCTGTGTTCTTCCTTCCTGTCAGCTCAAAAGCAGAGACATCATTCTCTTCTTCCTCTTCTTCATTCTGGAAAATCTCTTCACTATGACGGTGGTAGTAGGGATCATAAGTAGTCGACTGGTAGCTCAGCGCTGCTACTGTACGGTGTTTGCCTGGCACATATATCCCTTTGGACGCATTTTTCCTAGCGTCAGTTTCTCTGAGGAGATGTTCAAAGCTACCGACCTCTGTGATAAGCTCTCCCATTGATTGAATCATGCTGCCATGTTGCTTCTTTCGTTGGCGAGGCCCCAGACCTTTGATTGCCAGTTTAACCAACTCCTTTTCAGGCAATATCATGCTCAATTTGGCCTTCTGGATCTGAAAGCGTTGGAGATAAGACATATGCAGCGGGAAAGGTCCCTCATAGACCCCATCTAGGTGGGCCCTAGGATTAGTCAGCCTGATCATCTCCTCAACCTCTTCCCGTCTCACATAGCCCGGACGAAGGGGAGGTGCTGCCACGTTCTGGCGGGCATTCTGCAGGGGTATAGCCTGGCTGGCAGTCGCTGTTCCTTCTCCAAGGCGAATGGTCTGAGGATTAGCATATTGCTGAAGAGTTACCGCAGGCATGGGTACATCCTTTACCAGAGCTGTTATCTTGACCGGGTTGCCTGTCTGATCAATGCCATAATAATTGTCTGGGAGTTCATGTTATACATTCTCCGCCCTATCGCTGTCGTACTGAGTAAACACAACAGGATCGTCAGGAGTACCATCACCGGTTTTCCGAATCTTATCCTTTTGCGGGGCTGGTGGAGTGGCCTTGTTACCGCCGATCACCCAGGCTCTTTCCTTATTCTTGGTTGACGCGGCAGTAGCCGTTGCAGATGGAGTGGCCGTACTGTTGCTCGCCTTCTCCCGAGCATTTGGTGGTATATGTTTACCAAAACCGGAGGGTTGGCCAAGTGAACCGAGGATGGCATTACAATCCCCTAAAGCTTTGTTCAATACCTCTTTAGCCTGGTTCAACTCGGTTCTCTGCATGGCGACCTCTGTTGCAAGGTTAGAACCATCCTTCCGAAGACCTGCCAAATCTGACGCGGTCTGCTTGGCTTGGCTCGCGATAACTTCTATGATTTCCTTTTGGCGCTAACTATGCTCATCAGCGATACCTCTGGCATGGGCCCATACTGCATTCTCAGATAGTGCAATTTGTTGCTTAATATCCTCAGCACGCTGGGCAATGCGCTGATCTAGTTCGCGTATGAGCTGGTCTGTCCACGCGATTTCCCTGTCAAAGTCAGCAGCTACCTTTTTATGATGTGTCTCGTTATTCACCATGATGATCGCGAGCTTTTCCTCGAAAGTCGCTCCCTCTAGAATAGGCTTCGGAATGAAAGCCTCTCTTTCTTCACTTTCCGCAGCATTGGAGACGACGGTAGTGTTAATAGGCTCACTTGACTGGGTAATAGTGACATTCTGACCCTCAATATCGGGCGAGGGATTCTCTCCCTGTTCAGTCGACATGTCGGATGATTGGGGGTGAGAAAACCTTTGAGTCACTTGTTCTTCAAAAAGACCACGACAGTCCGCGCGAGAATGCGGTCTGTAACTGGAGGTCTTGTGTTTTGAGCAGTTAGCGTAAATATTTTGGTAAGGGTTTTAGCTTGACTTCCCAATGGTTACGTTCACGAAGAAACGCTATGCACAGGTCCCACTAGGCGTGCCAAAATATTTGGCTCCAAACCAGTTGGCTTGCAAACTGTCTCTTTTGCTGATGTGATTGCGCAGGCGTGCCAGCACCATGGGGTGCAGTCGTCGGGGAGTCCCTTGACCTAACTTCTTGAATCAAGCACTGTGGACGAGAAGAGCACCAATCTCATCACAAAGCTCTTTTCTCTGCCTTCCGAAAAATGACTTCTTGCCTTACAGGTAAGGGCTTTGGTTATGATCTCTTCGCGACACCGAATCAATACTCAGATGTTGCAGGTTGAGCAGAGCAATCACCGGGAAGTTTGGAGAAATCACGGGTTTTGCTAAAGCATGACTTTCTTGCTTCGCTGGTTTACAACTAGGTTGCAGGTAGGTTTGCTCCGGAGAGGCTTTGGTAATCTGTATGATTAGTTGATTTGAGAGTTGTCTCTAATTCATCCTGGAAACCTGGTATTTTTACCTAGGGTTTCGACCGTTCCTCTCCACAGAAGGATTATTGACTGAAGTTTCCTATTCAATCTCTGACACTTGACTCCAATAAGGGCTCATTTTCCTTATGGATCTCGGAATGGGTGAAGCTGTAACCCAAACCTAAGTAGGCTTATTTTTGGGCCGCAGGTATCGGCCCGCTATGCTAAATCCACTAAACGATCTTGCCAAAATTACTTTTGGGCTCAAACAGGTATTATGGCTGCTGCTATACTGATACTGGGCCGAAAAGTTTGGGGAAACTGTTACAGCAGTGAAAAGGAAGTGGTCAATTACGTTGGACAAATGCTTATTTTGGTTGCGCTATCCCACTTTTTTGATGGACTTCAATCTGTGCTTTCAGGTTTTTTCCCATTTTGCTTGATTACTTCTCCCATAACGACCATTTTTTTAACTGAATTATCTGGTTCTGAATTTTATAGCATCCTCTGGGTTTATTAGGAATTTTACTTTCAAAATCAAGTCCTATCTACTCATGCAATGAGTACCATGTTTTCTCTTTTTGAAGAAAAGACTTTAAAATAATTTACAAATTCAGGTATCATAAAAGGAAGTGGACAACAGAATATTGGGGCATATGTTAATCTGGGAGCTTATTATTTATGGGAATTCCTACTGCAATGTTATTAGCATTTGTATTCCATAGGGGTGGGATCGGTTTGGCTCGGCTCGGGAATGAGCCTATACCGAGACCGATACCGGAAGTTTAGCAGGGTAACCGATTGATCCCGAAACCGATCGATTCAGTACAGTGTCGGCACCAATCGGTTTCAACAGTTCGCAGATGGAGATGAAGAGCAGGCTGGGGCTTTCGAGCGGCGAAGCGACGCCAACTTATTCCACCCGGGCTTCCACGCGCATGACACCACCACCTCGCCGTCTCCGTCAACCCGTACCCATGGCTCACCACGAATCCCAGCAACTCGATCCGACACAGAACCGCCATGAAAACCGCCGTCATGATCTGGTTTCGGCTCGGTTCTGTCAATACGGTATGCTTTTCACCCATACCGGTGCCGACCCGTTTGCAGAGGTTTCGGTACGGTTCGGATCGGGATTCTGGCGAAACCACTCATCATACCGACCCGATCGGTTTCGGCTCGGATCGGACGGGATCGGTTTCGGGATCTCGGTTTGGAATTCCCAGCCCTAGTATTCCACATTGGAGGAAAGGTGACGCCAAATCATTTCACTCTTCGTCTTAAAATTTTAATCTGTTAAGTTTCTTAATCCTTCTGGGAGAGAAATATGATAGTATGATACTGCTTATGTCATACTAAGACAAATTAAAGTAACATGTTCTTTTATAGGGTCTTTGGATGGGAATCATTGTTGCGCAATTTGTGCAAGCACCGTCTCTTGCAATCATAATCTTATTCACAGACTGGGAAAAAGAAGTATACTACTTTCATATTATGTCTCATTTGTCAGCCTCTATTACAATAATCTCTTGCTTTTTTTTATTTTTTATTATTATTCATTTTGTAGGTGAAGAAAGCTTCTGATAGAGTATACAATAGACCAACCGCTTCTGATGCATAGAAAATAATAGTTTTCGTTTAAGAGAGAAATAAGACGCATATCGGCCCAGTGGCGGACGCAGTATAGGACAAGTAGGGGCTATTGCCCTCAGGGAACTACTGAATTTTGGTACCTGAGCTTCACTGTTATAGCTTAGGCAGTTAGGCATGTATAATAATATATGTATTTCATAAGAGGCAAAAGTTTGATTGGATGTGTAATCTTTAATAGATAACATATATATACATATATATAGAGGGAGGATCAAGAAAGGAGAGGATATCCTTACTTTTAAGAATTTGAGGATTTTTATTATTTTACACTAGTATATGACCTAATTCAATAATTTCAATCGTTGATCATTTAGATTCCTATACAAGAATTGTGTCTATAAAAAATCAACCAAATTCATAATCATTTAGTCACTCAAAATTGTATAAACAAATGTAAACCGTTAGATAAAGTTAAGATGAACATTGTGCTAATCTAATGGTTAAACGTTTTCCGATTTAGCTAATTTTTTCTCTTTCGTGAAGGATGGCTGCTTTAGGGATTGGTCGGTGGTTGAGGAGTAGGATCAGTTATGGGTAGATCCACGACACTGCGTGGGATAGGTAGTGGAGCCACCATGGGGAAGCGGAAGGTTGGAGATGTGCGGTGTTGGGACATGCCTTCTCCCTGATTCGAAATTGATTGGCCAGCGATTGGCCACTTCATTCGCTTCAGTCACCGATTTGAGCTTGATAGTAAGATGGCTCCTACTTTTATATATACATGTAGAAAAATTTTATGCAATGATATGTACATGTTGGTGAGGAAAAATTCAACGGAAAGTCTCCTCACCTACTTCTTCTAACTGGAGCGGGAGTGGTGGCTTCGTGTTCAGAGAACTGGGTGACGATCCTTGGAGTTGGGTTTTGAACTTGGCGTTCATAGCTACTGAAAGGGAATTGGTAGGGGTACCTGCAAAAAGTACTCCGATGCTTAAGTTAGCAAGAGTTTGAGGTGTGATGGGTGTATTTTGGAAGTGATTGCTTAAGCTTAACTCTCCAAGTATTTATAGGCGAACCCGAACGGATATTTCAACTAGTGAGCGCAGTGGCAAGCTTAATCCGCAAGTCATACACGAGTAGATCCACGACATCACTCCTCTGACTTTGTGGGGAAGTGCTTCCGATTACTTGGGACTTTGGGTAAGCTGGACAGATCAGTTGACTGATTCCGCTATACCCATATCCACCTCGAGAGGTCTGTATCTCACCTCTACTAAACCCACCTTGACGGAATCCTTTCCTCCTTGAGGAGATTGTTTTCCACCTTAGCTGAACTCACCTCGAGGGGATCCCACCCTCGAAGATATTGTGTTTTGCCCCAACTTGATGATCCCCTCGAAGGTATTGTGTTTCGCCCAACTTGATACTTCTTCCTTAGCGGGATTTCTTCCTTCCTTGGAGGGATTTTGTTACACCCCACATCCGATTTACCCCTTTTACTGAGTTACACGAATCACTGTATGTTTTACCATTCGCGGTTATAGTTTTATCTTTTAGGGGGGTGGCTAAAACTTGACTTTTTATGGGTTAACAATTTGAGAAAATTTCCTTCATGAAAGTTGTAGAGGACGTTAAACCTAGCGCGTGCATATGTGGTACGTATAAATTGGAGTTCGTATGTGAAAGTTATAGCTTAAAATGTGGAAGTTATTGTTCATGGTAATAAAAATATATATATGGAAAGTTACCACTGTAGGTTTCCATTTTCGGAAACCCACGGTAACTCTCTTTCTCCTTCCCCCGACTCTTCCTCCCTTTCGGCCCGATTCTTCTCCCTTTGATTTCTTCCCTCTCCGGCTGACCCACGACGAAATCCGGCCATCCCCAAGCTCGTCTCCTCCCCCTTGACGCATCTGTGGTGGTATTTTGGGAAGATTTGGCCGGAGGAACTCGATTTTGAGCTAGGAAACTAACTGTAGCAGTTCACGATTTTCGCCGATTTCCGGCGATTCCGGCCACCTCCGGTCACCAAACCGGCGTCGAAGGCTCGGTTTTTAACAGAGATCATTTCGCCCCTAACCTCGAGCCAAGATTTTCTGTGTAGAGGCCGAATCGTCAACCTAGGGTTCTTGAATTTCTGGGTTATCTTCACCGGCCGGATTCGACTGTTTAAAGGTAAAATTGGAACTTGTTGTAGTTGAGAAAGAGGTTGGGTCTGTTGAGTAGGTGGTGCTGCCAAAATTTGGTGGCCATTGGTGGTGGTTACCGGTGGCGCGTGGGCCCCACGCGGGGCCACTGTGGGTGGCGCATAGAGCTGAGTTTTAATTACTGTTTTGGCTCCAAAAATCCTATAATGATTGTAGAATTTTATACATGAAGTTTGGTGGAAATTGGAGGAATTACGAATTGAGTATAAATGGTTAATTATCGATTTACGTGAATTCGATCGCCGAATTTCTTTCGAATTCACTTTAGAACTTATATATCGATGAATGAATAATGTTGGAGTATTATGGATGGATTCGATGTGAATTAAGGAGTTGGATTTTGAAGGGGGACAATATGAATTTCAATTTCTAATTATCGTAAAGTTAATTTCCGTCCTGTAAATATATTTTTACGAGTGCTATTCGTACAGGACGAGAGGAGTCTTCGTACGAGGAAAATACCGAGCGACGTCAGGATTGACTATATACTATGAGTGGACTTTTATTTTTCAAAGAATGATGCATGCATTTATTTAATTGGTTCCAAGGTTATAATTTATTTATTGTATTACATTCCCAAGCATATGGTTATTTTCAGAAATGGTTTTGGATATTTGAAGGTTTTATGGCATGCGGGGTCACGTCATTGGAATATGCTTATTTTCTCTTATTTATTTATTTCCGATGTGATTTCCGGATTTATACTATTTATATTATATTTATATTCGGCGATTTGAGATTTTCGAAATGAGATTTCGATGGAGTAAATCTTTATATTTATTTATCTCCTATTTATTTTGAACTTGAGATTATCTTGGCGTGTGGGACACGTCATTGGAAATTCTTTTACGATAGTTGGGGAAGTTTTATGGATTTATGTGGTTTTCGGATTTTCTTTTGCCATACTTTGGGTGACTTATCATTGCTAGCTTTGATCTTCCGCCTTTGTGGCGAGGTGATGGGATCACCGAAGCCCTCCGCCTTTGTGGCACTGGTTACTGTCTCTGTGACAGTAATTCTCAAGCCCAGTATCCTATCGCTACACATAGTGGCGTAAGGGTATATTACGAAAGTAATGGGAGTACTTTAGCCTGGGAGGCTATCACCCGAGCCTGGGAAGCTCACTCGTATGGCTATCGTCTTCCCCTACTCATTATACTATTTTCGACTAGCGGGGCTAGTCCGATTTATTTTAGCCAGCGGGGTTGGTTTTATTTCCTTGAGTGTTAGAGATTCAACCTTTTCTTTTAAATCGTTTGTGACTAGCGGGGCTAGTCGGTTTTCATTAGCGGAACTCTTATTTTATTTTCGTTAATCATTGCATGCATCGGGAATTTTTTTTAAAGAAATAAATGTGGGAAAGTATAAAATCCATTTGATTTAAAATTGTTTATTTTTGTCCACTCACGCTAACGTTTTCATATACTTTTCCCCTGGGCCCTTCGGTTTCAAATGCCTAGTTTACAGTGTTGCTGCTCGGCGTTCAGGAGTGAGCCATAGTGACCGCATCCGCTTCCGTCATCATATTTTGTAGGTTACCTGTTTAACCTACTGTACTCTATGTTAATTTACGTTCCTAGATTGCTCTGATTACTATGGGATTTGTGACCCAGACTTGTATGGAATTATATTTGAGGTCTACGACCTAACTTTGTGAATTGTAGTATCTTAAATCTTGGAGTTTCTTAGACTTGAAGTACTTGATACACTATTATTATTTTTGGGATTGAGTTGGTTGAATGATGGGAGCAGGGTGGCTCCAGGAGTTTGTGGTTGGATTATTAGAAGTGAAATTTATTTTCCACAGGTTTTGGATTGCCCAGTTTTAATGAAGGTTATGCCGAAATTTTTCGTAAATCTTCTTTAAAAGTGGGTCTCGCAGGACCACTTTGAATTCCAGGGTGGAATCCGGAGCCGGTCTTGTTAGATTTCCCCTTGTTGTGCCCAAAAATCATTCTCGAAAACTTTTTACCCCCACAATGCCCTTTTTTTAAAAAAAACTTTTTGGGCTAGACCCCGAGCGAAGAAAGAAAAAAAATCATTCGAGTCATGCTGTCTAAATTCTCGACGTCAGTCGCCTAAGGTATTACTTGAGAAGAAAATCCAACCACAAATCTTTCCACCGCAATATAATCACTCAATCTTCACGAAATTTCCACCGTAACACAATCTTTTATAAAATTCTCCGCCGCAGCGTGAAATTTCACCACAACATTATCTCTCTATTTTAAAGAAGAACCTCTCAGCGCGGTGGGGCCTTCCAACTCAATATTCGAGGGATGTTGATATGTGACTACAAACTTTCTTCCCATGCCTCCAACGTACCCTATGAAGAGCTCCGACGTGTTGTACCTTTCTGACTTAGAATCCCATCAATTTTCTTCTCTGGGAAAAGAGACCCATTCTTACTTTTATTCTTTAATATTTACTTTTAAATGCTTCCAGATCCTTCTTTACTCCTTACTTACGTTCCAAATGCATCCCCTTCTCTTCCCTATTTTTTATTCTTTCTTTTCCCTAGACTTCTTAAATGATTCAACCTCTTCCTCTTAAATACCTTGCTCTCACCATTCGACCCTTCACTTCTGCCTTCACTTTCTCTCTCTTCAGATGCCTTCTTCTTCAACCTCCATTCCCCTCTGAAACTTTCTAACTTTTCTTATCTAAACTCCGTTCACTCCTTAAAAATCTTTCAGTTGGTCCGCCATCCGACGCTGCTCCCTTGGTGCAGCTCCGGGCTCTCTGAAACGACGCGCCTCAAGTTGGGTAAGAACTTATCTGCCTCTCCCAATCTCTTTTCTCTAGAGTTCATTTGTGTTAGTTGCTTTTTTACTCTAAACCTCCAGGTTACTTCCCGTACTCTTCCCACAACTTTATCCTCTTCCTTCTTTCGAAACATCGTGTGGAGGAGAGTGTGCCTGGAGGACTCAATGGAAGAAGATTCGAGCGCCGAACTCACCGTTTGGGTGCCTAAAAAATTCCAGCTTACAAGGACAAGAGAAAATATCTTTGACTCGGATAGGGTGTCGATTTGCGCAATTCCCGCCAGCGCCGACATTTTTTCCAGTAAAGGTATCCCGAGTGATGCTCTCGTACTCTCACCCCACCATCTCCGATTCCTTAGGTTGCCGCTTCACCCGCTATTTCAAATGTTGGCGGATATTGGGTTTGCACCCAATGCATTTCAACCCAAATTCGTATATGCTCCTAGCAGGGTTATTGGTCATGGGGAAAAAGTGGGAAGTGCCGCTTGGGATCAGCGACTTCCTTTTTTGTGACCTGACCATTTGGCGCACATTGCCGAAACTGAACTTCTTGCCTCTGCCGCTCAGAAAAGTTTTCGAAGAGAGGACGGGCAACTTCTTTGGCTGGAAGAGCGAAGCGCTTATGGTCCAAGGCGAATGGGCTGCACCGGAAATTCCCACCATCATTCCTAATGCTTTCTCCAAGCATTAGGAATGATGGTATGCCTTTTTTCTATTTCCCTCGTTTACTTCATAGTCACCTTTTTAAGCAAAATTCTGACGCTACTCTTTCCTTCTTATGTGTAGTGTACGTTCCTATTTCCGTGGATTCTCTCCTTGACAGGAAATGCACCGCCCGGATAAAAGAGCATTTACTGCACCAAAAATGAAGTGCTGCCCATTTTGCCTCCAAGGCGGATCTTGAGGATATCTCGAAGTCTTGGGCAGGAGCTATTTATTCTATTTGTCTTCAATCTTTAGATCCCAACCTATTGGGAGAAGAATTATTTCTACAGGTCGTTGAGTTGGAACGCAAATTTTTGACTACTGAACGCACTTCTACTTTGTTTACAACAAGCCTCAAGACTGAAGGGGAGTTGGAGAAAACAGAAAGTGACGGATGGACATCAGGAGTGTTAAGTTGCCCGCACGGCGCACCACCACAAGGAAGGAAATCCACCAAGAAGCCGAAACTGATAGAGGATAGTACTGTAAGTGCACGCGGCGGATTTGAGAACATTCGTGGTGAGGCTGAATCCAATTGCGGTGACAAGGAAGCTTCGAAAATACTCTCCCTGCCTCAAATCATTCTCCCGAATTTACCACACAAGTTGGCTAGTGACCACTCAGCGATTTCTCTCTCTGACGCCCAAATGCTACGCCGTCAAAATCGAAGCGCCTTTTATAGATCACATTCCCTAAGGATGATGGCTCTTACATGCGGGAGGGTGACCCAATTGCCTTCGATAAAGATACGTGTTTGGCGGTGGTGCAAGCCTTGGCCCTGAACGACGTTGACCGCGAGAAGCTTTCTGGTTTGAGCATGAAAGACATCTCAGTGCAGACTACCCTAGGCTTGCAATCAGTAACTTTTCTTGTCTTCATATTTTCCAGTTACTGCAAAGTGTTTTCAAATCATCACTTAACTTCTCTTTGTATTACTGGTTTTTGGCATATGTAGTCCTTATCAATGGTACAACATCTCATGATGAGGATGGAAGCTTCCGAGCTCTAAATGTGGAGACTCGTAAAAGAATCTCGGAGAGAAGCTGAAGCCAATGCGATAAAGTTGGAGGAAATACATGCAACCTTTGAGGAAAAATATAAGGTGGTCGAAGTAGAAAAGAATACTTTGATTTTAGGGTTTTCAATAATAATACTATTCATTCCACAAAGGGGTATATATACAAGAACAAGAGGAGTAGTCTAACCCTAATAGGAAACAATCATTCCTATAATTACATGATAACCTAAATAAATAAGAATCATAATTACATAAGATTTACAGCTATTCTACACTCCCCCTCAAGTTGGTGCATAGATATCTATCATGCCCAACTTGTCAACTGAGCTGTCAAATATCTTCCTGGACACTCCTTTAGTAAGAACATCAGCTAACTGCTCTTCTGAGTTTACGAATGGAAAACGAATAACCTTTCTGTCAAGATTTTCTTTAATAAAATGACGGTCAACCTCCACATGCTTTGTCCTATCATGCTGAACTGGATTATGTGCAATCTCAATTGCAGCTTTATTATCACAATGCAAATCCATAGGTTGTCTAAGCTTGTAACCTAGATCTTTCAGGACATTACGAATCCATAACATTTCACAGACTCCATGTGCCATACCTCGAAATTCAGCTTCTGCACTTGATCTGGCCACAACTTTCTGTTTCTTGCTACGCCAAGTGACAAGGTTCCCTCCTACAAAAGTGAAGTACCCAGATGTAGAACGCCTGTCAGTTTTATCACCAGCCCAATCTGCATCTGTGTATCCCCCAACTTCCAATTCATCCTTTTCTCAAACAGTAATCCTTTACCTGGCGCCATCTTCAAATACCTCAAAATCCGAAAAACTGCATCCATATGTTCTTCACTAGGACAATGCATAAACTGACTGACAACACTCACAGCATAAGCAATATCAGGTCTAGTATGTGAAAGATAAATCAACCTTCCTACAAGACGTTGATACCTTCCTTTATCAATTGGAATTTGATCAGGATAAATGGCAAGTCTGTGATTCATCTCAATGGGTGTCTCAATTGGACTGCAGTCCAGCATCCCCGTTTCAGTAAGTAAGTCAAGAACATACTTCCTCTGTGACAGTGAAATTCCCTTCTTAGACCTCGCAACTTCAATACCCAGAAAATACTTCAGTTGCCCCAGATCCTTCATTTCAAACTCCTTTGATAGATACTTTTGTAACTCATTCATCTCTTTCGGATCATCCCCTGTAACAATCATGTCATCAACATACACAATAAGAGCTGTAATCTTACCATTCTTGCGCTTGATAAACAAGGTATGGTCAGAATTGCTCTGTCTGTACCCAAAGGCTCTCATGGACTTTGAAAATCTCCCAAACCAGGCTCTTGGAGATTGCTTCAGGCCATACAAAGACTTCTTCAATTTACACACCTTGCCAACTTCACTTGGGTAATTCTTAACACCTGGGGGCACATCCATGTACACTTCTTCTTCCAAATTCCCATTAAGAAACGCATTCTTCACATCAAACTGGTGTAAGGGCCAATCTTTGTTTGCTGCAAGTGAGATTAGAATCCGAACAGTATTGATCTTTGCCACAGGTGCAAAAGTCTCCTCATAATCAATCCCATAACGTTGTGTGTATCCTTTGGCAACCAACCTCGCCTTGTATCTATTAATAGTTCCATCTGCATTAAGCTTCACAGTAAATACCCAACGACACCCTACAGTCTTCTTTCCAACCGGCATAGGTACTAGTTCCCATGTTGCATTCTTTTGAAGAGCTTCCAATTCTTCATTCATCGCCTTTGTCCATTTTGGATCCGTCAATGTATCCTGCACGTTACTAGGAATAGATACAGTAGATAATTGATCAATAACAAGTGCATGTGACCCAGAAATCCTATGGTTAGACATAAAATTAGCTATAGGGTATTTAGCTTTGGCTTTGATATCTGGTTCATATTGTTTCTTAGGAATTCCCTTGGTAACCCTTTGTGATTTCCTAGGTTCGACACTTTCTAACCCAGAAGATTCATTAAAGTTTAGGGGTACCTGAGGAGGATCATTCTGACCGGGATCTTCAGTTGGTGATGTAGAAGGGGGAATATCTTGTGTCTGAGCTTCAGATACGTCTTGATTTTGATTCAAACTATCCAGAAAAGTCGTCTCTTCTGTCTCGGAATTCACAACACTCTGTTCGGCAGTTACATTTTCTGTTTCGGAATTCGCAACACTTCATTCGGCAGTCGCATTGTCTATTTCGGAATTCACAATGCTCTGTTCGGCAACTGCATTTTCTGTTTCCAAATTTTTTCTACCCTCAAATGTATCCTCCAAATTTTCCAAGTCTTCAAAGACATCAAAATCAATAATAGAACGAGGATTCCCTTCACAACCTCTCTCCCCCTGAAGGGAAGACTGAGAAACTCCCCCTGAGTAATAAGGCTCGGATTCACGAAAAGCAACATCAAGAGAGACATGTAAAGTGCCAGTAAGGGGATCATAACATCGATAACCCTTCTGGAAGTCAGCATAACCAACAAAGATACACTTACGGGCACGGGGATCAAGCTTGTTGCATTGAGGCTTGGGAATATGAACATAGGCTGTGCACCCAAACACCCGGGGCTCCAAATTAGGCATAGAAGGGATGGTAAAAAATGTATGAAGCTTCTGATGAGGATTCTGAAACTCAATCACCCGTGAAGGAGTACGGTTGAGAAGATATGCTGCAGATTTTACTGCTTCTCCCCAATAGGACCAAGGTACATTCATGCCAAATAAGGAAGCACGAACAACTTCCATCAACTGCATGTTCTTCCGTTCTGCTAACCCATTCTGTTGAGTATAAGAATTGGAGGTTTGATGACGAATTCCATGTGACCGGTAAAACTCAATCATAGGGCCATTCACAAACTCTCCACCATTGTCAGACTGAAACACTCGGATGATTTGTTGATACTGAGTTGCCACCATTTTGTGAAATTCGATAAACATTCCAAATACATCACTCTTATTCTTCAGTAATGACACCCATGTCATGCGAGTGCAATCATCAATAAACGTTACAAAATACCGAGCTCCAGAAAGAGAAGGAATCTTTGCAGGACCCCAGACATCAGAGTGAATTTTCATAAAAGGAACAGGACTTTTATGAAGACTTGGTGAATATGAAATACGGTGGCTCTTGGCCAGTTCACAAATGTCACAATGGAAATCCAAATCACTGACAACCGAAAACAAATGAGGTTGCAGCTTCTTAAGATAACTAAAAGATAGATGACCTAAACGGCGATGCCATAACCATACTGCTTCCTTTGCATTCTCTACCCCATTAATCTGATTAGCTTGCCCCAAAAGATGCTTCTGGTTTTCTCCAGTCTCTGTCAGATCCAGGTAGTATAATTTTCCCCTTCTAACACCATAACCAAGAATCCGCCGAGTCAGAATGTCCTGAAACACACAGAAAGATGGATAGAAGGTCACAATACATGCAAGTGCTAAAATAATCTGACCAACAGATAGGAGATTATAAGCTAGTGAGGGAACAACTAGGACAGATTCAAGGGTTAAGGTATCAGATACAACAATAGAACCTTCTCCGATGACCGGAGTTGGAGTACCATCAGCAGTAGAGACACTATTTTGAGAGGAACGTCTAAGGTTTTTCACAAGACTAGGGTCATTGGTCATATGATCAGATGCACCTGTATCAATTATCCATGTATTATTCAAAGTAGCCTTACCCTTCATACCTGACTGCGCTACATTAGCGGAGGCATTGTCGAGATTCTTTCGCGGTTTCCTGGTGAAGTCCCACCAATCAGGGTAGCCAATCACTTCATAGCACCGCTCCTTGGTATGACCTACTTCCCCACAGACAACACATTTTTTGTTTGCGTTTGGGTTTGGTTTGTCATGAGGACGGCGTGGAGAAGGACCTGAGAAGCCTGGAGGAGGAACTGGTCGGCGTTGAACGGCCATTGAGGGATTTGGGGTTTGTTTGTTTGTTTTTTTTTTTTTTCAGGTTTGGTTTTTCTAGGGTTTCAAAAATTCAGGGATGGCTTGATTTTAATGGTGGTGGTACGCATCGGTTTGTGGTGTGCTTTGGGATTTAGGATTCAAAGGATGCAGGCAAGTTCAAAGGATTGAACCTGCTCTGATACCAAGTAGAAAAGAATACTTTGATTTTAGGGTTTTCAATAATTATACTATTCATCCCACAAAGGGGTATATATACAAGGACAAGAGGAGTAGTCTAACCCTAATAGGAAACAATCATTCCTATAATTACATGATAACCTAAATAAATAAGAATCATAATTACATAAGATTTACAGCTATTCTACAGTCGATGCCAGCGAGAGAGAAGTCAGCGAGCTAAGTACCAAGTTTGGAAATGAGATCGCCAACCGGGCAAGGGAATTCGAGCTAAACCAGAATGAGATCAACAAGATCTCCTGCAAGTGCTATCTCCTGGGGTGGGTCCAGGGCCAGCAGATCGAGAATTACAGATGTTTTGATGAGCCAGACGAATTTGACATGGGGATGAGAGTGTATTCATCAGAGTATGATTGGATCCCAGGAATGGATCCGGCAGACAGGCCCTCCGAAGATGACGCCGACAAGGACGCCGCCTGATTTCTCATGTAGTATAATTATCTTAGTAATATTTAGCACTATCTTTTCTTTTTTGCTTTCCTGCTTTTGTAATCCTGGAGAACCTTTTTTGCTCTTGTGCTTCACTTTCTTGCTTTACCGATCTGGGCCTCTTTTATTTTGAAGTAGTATCCTGGGGAGAATGATTTTATGAAAGCAATGAATTCTGGTTTGGGTGGAACAACCACGACATGTTTTCTCCTTTCTCCCAGAAATTGGTCGCAAGATCTTTTCCTAAGTTCAAGCAGTTAGTTAAGATATTGTTATATCAAGATAAATAAGATAATCGTTATGTTAAACAGCGACAAGCGTAGCCCGTAGCCCACCATTGTACCGATACTGTCCCAACTTAACCACGTATTAGGTGTTGGGTTTTAATCACAAAAGGGCTCGGTACAATTGGGTGAGACCTACTCACTTATAAGTTATATTTTATTTGTCACTTTTCCAATGTGGGATCTTTCCTCTCCAACACGTCCCCTCACGTGCAACCTAACTCTAGGTCTGCACGTGAAATTAATTAATCCAATTTCCACATTAGAAATTGGGACACAAGTCTCATATCGGAGACTTGGTCGATACAATCCAAGGCCCACATTGGACACTTGGTAATTTCAATGGCAATACAGGGAACCCCAATTTGGGTTCATGATACGTGCCTACGTGGAGACGCAATTGGAGAAGGACCCGCTCTGATACCATGTTAAACAGCGACAAGCGTAGCCCGTGGCCCACCATTGTACCGATACTGTCCCAACTTAACCACCTGTTAGGTGTTGGGTTTTAATCACAAAAGGCTTCGGTACAATTAGGTGAGACCCACTCACTTATAAGTTATATTTTATTTGTCACTTTTTCAATGTGGGATCTTTCCTCTCCAACACGTTACACTCCAACATTCTGGGTTTTAAAAGATTAGGCGGTTATAGCTTAATAATTTTGAATTCCATAAGTGATAAAAGATTTCCTGGCGGTTAGTTTGAAATACGAAGTGATCTAATAAATTTGAATTTGAACGAAGTATAACACCTTTAAGCCACTCCTCCAAGAAATTCAAATTCACGATAAGAGCCAACCACCTACACCTACTTAGCACTATAAATACCTGACCTCATCGTGCTTTCATTCATCACTTTCATTTCTGTTTTCTTTGCACAGCTAGGTTACCAAAAATATTCAGAAAATGCCTTCCAAGGACCGCAAGGTTCAGCTTTATTTTAGCATCTGCGCTGACTTGCCCGACGAGACCCCTATCGGCCGTGGGAGGACAAAAGGGAAGGAAGCCAGAGCTGACACAAGCCCAAAATCCAAAGCGTCAAATGCTCTGATCCCAATTTCTTCTTATGACTCTTCTGATCGTTCTTGATCCCAATCGCTTGTTATCTACTTCAATGATGCTGCTATCCAGCTGCGTCTTCTGGCTTGGCTTTCCTACTTGGAGATGGATTCTCGAAAGAATGATCTTGGAGATAGTTCTCAAGGTGCCCTAATGGACGTCGACTCTTCTCGTCCTCGCAGTAGAAGTCTTAGCTCAGAACGATGTGAGAACTCTGGTACAGCACGTTTGCTCACCGCACAGGAAGAGCTGCGTTCGCTTAAAGGGCTTTATGATCAAGCTCGGGCTGAGATCCAACAGCTCAAAGTTAAGGTCGCGACAGTGAAAGAGGGGTACGAACGGGTTGTTGAGGAAGCTAGGTGTCTTCAACAAAGAGAGAGATCTACAGATGGTATTTGAGAGCCGCTTTGGAAGAGGGGTACCATCGCGGCATTCTTTCTTACCTCAAGTGGATTATCCTGCTCTTCTAGAATATTGACCGCAACCGCCTGATGAAGGCTTTGGCTTGCTTCCTAGTTCTCCTTTCTAATAAAGTAGTAGTTCGTTTAATGTAGGATCTCGAGGCTTCTCCTTGGGGCACTTTTAAATAGGCTCATGTCATTACTTGCTGTATTAATTTTTGTTTTGGTCAGTTCTTGTTTTGCTGTATATTTTGCAAATCAATAAAGTTCGCATTTTCAATAGGATGTACCTTGTTTGTGTGCTTAATATCTCGATGGATACTTGCGAGCCGAAACTGGGATCAATATTCCCTTTATACTTATGCTCCCCCCCTTTTTCTTTCTACACGAGGTGCGAGTGGAGAAAGAAAAAAATCACTTAGCTTGCTTGATGTCGCAGACAAACCATTTAACGTCTTCGTAGACATCGCTAGGACAGATCTATTTCAAATCTCAAAGATTAATCCTATCTCAAGGTCTGAGGACTCACTTATTTAAATTTTTGAGGACAACTCATTTAAAGTCCGGGGACTCACCATTTAACGTCTAAGGACAACGCATTTAAAGTCCGGAGACTTGTTTTCTTTAACATCCCGAGGACAACGCTTTTAAAGTCTGCAGACTCGTTTTCTTTAACGTCCCGAGGACAATCCATTTAAAGTTCAGAGACTCGTTTTCTTTAACGTCCCGAGGACAATCCATTTAAAGTCCGGAGACTCGTTTTCTTTAACCTCCTGAGGACAACCCATTTAAAGTCCGGAGACTCGTTTTCTTTAATGTCCCGAGGACAATCCATTTAAAGTCATTTGAAATTGAATGAACATTTATTCCAAGAATTGGTTAGTACATAGGAGAATAACAAATGATGAAACATAAGGGAAACGCTATGGAAGCAGTGCCGCAGTCCATGATGAACATGGACTCTGCTCCTTATTGAAAAATAAAAACAACTAAAAGAAAGAAAATATTTAAACCTTACTGACGTTCACGGCTGCTTTTAGTTGCGTTGTCGTCAGGCATAGTACTTCCGCTGGTGAATTGCGTTCCACGGGCGCGGCAAAGTTCTTCCACTCGCTATTTGCTTCAATTTGTACGCTCCTTTGCCAAACACTTCTAAGACTTCGTAGGGGCCTTCCCATGTTGGATTAAATTTTTCCGTCTCTCCATCGTTATTGTTTTCCACCACCCTTTCAAGACTTTGTCTCCCTGTCGAAATGACCTATGTCTCACTCCCTTGTTGAAATATCTTGCTGTGGCACTTTGGTAGTTGGCAAGATTGATCACGGCTCTTTCTCTTCTTTCTTCAATCAGGTCCAGGCTGCATCCAACTTGTCCGTCATTGTCACCTTGCTCAATGGTTACCGTTCTCACTATCGACAGTATGGCTTTAGTGGGGATCACTGCTTCAACGCTTTAAGTTAAGGCGTATGGGCTCTCGTTGGTTGGTTTTCTTTGAGTAGTCCGGTAGGCCTAGAGAATGTGTTGCATCTCCTCGTGCCATCCCCCGCTCCGTATTTTTGATCGTCACTTTATTCCATCAAATATAATGCGGTTTGTCTTTTCAGCCTGCCTATTTCCTTGCGGGTAACTCCTTGAAGAGAACTGTAGGGTGATGGCACACTTTCGGCAGAAAGCCCTAAATCTTTGGTTGTTGAACTGTGTGTCGTTATCTGAGATTATGTACTGGGGTATCTAGAATCGCCACACAAACTTGACTACATCACTACCAGTGACCGTTTGGTAAGCTTTAGCCTCGACCCATTTTGTGAACTAGTCGGTGGCCAAAAGAACATATTTGATTCCACCCGGAGCCATAGGCAAGGGCCCGACAATGTCCATCCCCCATAGTGCAAAAGCCCATGGACCCACTAGGGCGTTGAGTTCTTTCGCCGAACTGCGGTCGACGGAGGCATGTTTCTGACACTTTTCTCAGCGTTTCGCGTAGGCCTTCGCTTCTCTGCTTAGGTATGGCCAGAAATACCTTGGGTGAGGACTTTGTGAGCCAAGCTTCTGCCCCTTGCATAGAATCCACATGAGCCTTCATGTATCTCCTTCAACACAAGGTGTGCTTGACTAGGCCCGAGACAGCGTAGATGAGGGCCGGAGAAGGATCTGCGGAATCGCTCTTCTTCAGTCATTACATATCGTCCAGCCTTCATCCGTAATTTTCTGACCTTGATTGGATCTTCCAGTTGGATGCCATACTTGAGATAATTCATTATTCGCCCGCGCCAATCGTTTGGTATTGATTCCATCTGCATCACTCTTCGCGGATGGACCTTCCAGGTTGTGCTGGGCTGTGATACCTCCTTGATCTTTACCACTGGAGGGGAATCTGGCCACCTTGATGCTGTCAAAGCCAATCCATCCGCTTGTGTATTATGTTCTCGTGGTATCTTGTCTAGACTTATCTTCTCGAATTTTGCCATTCTTTGATAAGTCTCCATTCTTTCATCTTTCGCCATGTATTCTTTATTAACCTGTGCAACCACAAGCTATGAGTCGCTGTATACTTTTAGCCTCCGAATCCCTAATTTTCTTGTGAGGTCCAGGCCAATCACCAACGTTTCATATTCGGCAACATTGTTCGAGGCTGGGAACTCGAGCCGAATTGAATTCTCTATCTCAAGCCCTTTTGGACTGTGTATTAATATGACGGCTCTAGCTCCGTGTACGTTAGAGGCCCCGTCCATGAACATATGCCACGTCCGGTGCTCCCATTCTACCTCCGTGTGATTGGTTGATCCGTGACATTCAACCAAAAAGTCTGCCAAAACCTGTCCTTTCTGCGCTGTCTTAGGTTTATATTTGATATCGAACTCGCTCAACTCGATCGCCCATCACATCATTAGCTCGGATAGGTCTGGTTTGGCCAGAATTGCTTGTATCGGTTGACTCGTGATCACCACTATCTCATGGCCCTCGAAGTACTGACGCAATTTTCTCTTCACTATTACCAGTGACAAGATAACCTTCTCAGCTTCCGAGTATCTTGTCTCGGCATCAATCAAGCTCTTGCTTGAGAAGAAAACTGCTTATTGCGCGCCTGACTCCTTGCGACATAGGGCAGAGCTCACCGCAAAGTCTGATACCGCTAGGTACAAATATAATGGTTCTCCATCTTTCGGTACCACTAGAAATGCTCCACTGGCCAAGTATCTCTTCAGTTCCTGAAGGGTGTTTTGTTGTTCTGGTCCCCACAATTTTGCACTCTTGCTGCGCAGAGCTCAAAAAAATGGTTTGCAGTGATCTGTTAGCCTGGAGAGGAACCGGCTCAGGGCCGCAATCCTCCTCGTCAGGACTTGTATGTCTTTCTTTGTCTTTCAGTTCTCGGTGCTCAGTATTGCTTTAACTTTTTCTGGATTCGGCTCTATCCCTCTGCGACTTACCATAAATCCCAAGAACTAACCCGTTGAGACTCCAAACACGCATTTCTTCGGGTTCAATTTCATCCCCTAGCCATGAAGGACGCTAGTCACGGATATGATCCTTCTTGCTTTTACTCTTCACCACCGTATCATCGATGTAGACCTCCATCGTCTTTCCGAGCTGCTCTTTGAACATTTTGTTTACTAGACGCTAATACATGGCCTTAGCATTTTTCTACCCAAACGGCATGACTGTGTAGCAGTACAGTCCTCATTTAGAGATAAAAAGTCGTCTTCTCTTGATCTTTGGCATTGGGATCTGGTTGTAGCCGGAATATAAGTGGAGGAAAGTTAACCGCTTATACCCTACTATCACGTCCTCCATTTGATCAATTTTGGGTAAAGGGTAGCAATCTTTCGGACACGCCTTGTTCAAATTTGTGAAGTCCACACAAACTCGCGACTTCCCATTCTTCTTTGGTACTACAATGACGTTGGAAATCTAGGTGGGGCACTACACTTCTCGAATAAATCCTGAGTTAAGAAGGCGGTCAATCTCGTCGCTAATTGTCTTGTTCCTCTTTGGAGCAAATCTCTGCTGCCTTTGTTGATACGACGGGAAGTCTGGGTCTGTGTTTAACTTGTAGCAAGCGACTTTTAGGTCAATTCCGAGCATGTCCTGATGCGACCATGCGAATAAGTCCGGATTATTTTTCAAGAAATCTACCAGATGCTCTCTCTCTCTCTTCTTTGCTTAGGAGGGTTCCTACCAGAATCTTCTTCTTTCCTTCAGCTTTGAGGGCTACCTCTTCTAGGGGTTCCATGGTGACCGGCTCCTCCTCGGGCCCTTCTGCTTCTGGTAGGTCCTTCGATAATAGCTATATATGCTTGCATTTCCTGTTCCGCTTGGGCCGTTGAGTTCTTCTTCTTGATCTCCATGGTGTACAGTCTCTTTGATAAAAGTTGGTCTCCCCGGACGGAGGTTATGTTATTCCCTTCGAGGGAAGGGAACTTTACAATCTGGTATCGCATGAAGCTTTCGCCTCCATCTTATGCATCCAATCTCTTCCAAGGATCGCATTATATTCTGATGGCTTGTCCACCTTGACAAATTCAACCTCCACTATCTTTCCTGTTGTGGTCACCAACATTGTGATTTCTCCCACAGGCCACGTCTCGGTTCCCTCAAATCCTATGAGTGGCGCCCTGCTTGGTCAGATGTGGCTGTTGTCGAGCTTAAGTTGTTTGAAGGCATCAAGGAACATCACTTCGGCACTGCTTCCTTCGTCCACTATTACCCTTCTCATGAGCCAGTTAGCAACCTGTATGGAGATCATTAATGCATCTCGGTGTGGGAATTGCACCCCGATCGGGTCTTGCTTGGAAAAGCTTATCACTGGTTCATTGTACTGTAATGCCTCCACATTTACTTCTTTTTCAACCTTGCACACTCTCCTATTTTCTCGGCTTGCCTGATTTCCGATCTTGACCTTGTTTCCTCCTCACCGGAGGAAAATGGCCTTCTGTGAACAGCCAAGATTTCACATATTGGTCCATTCTTGGGGGAAACTGGGTTGGTCGGTGAGGCCGGGCCTTTTCTTTCTCCGCTCTGGATTTTGTATTGGAGGAGCTTTCCTTGCTCCATCAGATCCTCGATCAGCTGCCACCAATTATTGGTAGAGTCTCAGCTGCCGGCAATTATTGATCCTGCTTCACTAGATCTGTTATCATGGGTGGTGGCTTGGTGAATACACCATCGTGCTTGTGCGCAAGCAGGATTGCTGCCGGAGAAATTATGAACCTGACCTGCCTCTCTTGAAAGCCTCGCCTATTCAAGATTTGTCCCTGCCTCCAGTTTTGGTCCCAGGCCTTATTGTGTTCCGCTCGAGCCTCGACCGATCTTTCTTACGCCCTTGACGCAATTATAGCGGTGCTTCTTGCGACCTGTGCTGCTTCGATTTCTTCAAGTCTGATTTCTCCTTCTATCCTTGTCTGGATCTCGCTCATATCCTTGGCTGGCTTTCTTACTAGATCTTCACATATCTATGAGTTGGGGAGGAGTCCCTCGCGAAATGCCACCGCTGCGTATTTAGATGTGCATCCTTCTGTTTGTGTCTGCTCCGCCAGAAAACGGTCGTAGAACATCATGAGCTTCTCTCCTGATTTTTGCTTCACCATGAACAACGTCGCCATGTCCTTCTTGCGTTTTTTGTTGCAAAAGTATTGAGAGACAAAAGATTCCCTCAATTGTCTGAAATTGGAAATGGATCCGGGTTTCAGGTCGCTGAACCATGTTCCTGCTTCACCAGTCAGACTTGAGGGGAAGAACTTGCAGAAAAGTCTCTCATCATTCGTCTTTGTGGTCATCTGTTGTATGAACTTTCTTAGGTGATCCACGGATCGGTGGTCTAGTCGTATTGATGAAAAATAGGCGTAATGAACTTGCGCGGTTTCTCCACACTAAGAATTTCATCGACAAATGGGGACCTTCTTATCTCCCTTGCAGCGGTCGCACCCAATTCTCTGGGACTAGCATTTCGCACTTCTCTCAAATTTTCTCTATCTCGGACGTCAAGCTTTCATCTGTGACCTTCTTGGCCTTCTTCTAGCCATTCTCTGGCACGGATCCCGAGCTCCCTCTTGTTGAAATCTTGACGTCACCGTGAGCGTACTTCTTGGTGGGCTCCTCCTTTCGTAGCTGAGTGAGTTTCTCCTCCATTTTTTTCATTTTTTCGAGAATGTTTGCATTTTGGTCGTGTTACGATCCACCAAATCCAGTCTCGTCGGGTGGATCCAGATTGAAACCATCCACTCCCACCATGTTAGTTTTTTAGGAAAACGAGATTCCCACTGACTGCGCCAATTGTTGGTGCAGAAAAATTCCACGGAAAGTCTCCTCACCTACTTCTTCTAACTGGAGCGGGAATAGGGGCTTCGTGTTTCGGGAACTGGGTGACGATCCTTGGAGTTGGGTTTTGAGCTTGGTGTTCTTAGCTTCTGAAAGGGAATGGGTGGGGGTACCTGCAAAAGGTACTCTGATGCTTAAGTTAGTAAGAGTTTGAGGTGTGATGGGTGTATTTTGGAAGTGATTGCTTACCTTGAAAGCTTAACTCTCCAACTATTTATAGGCGAACCTGAAGGGATATTTCGACTAGTGTGTGTAGTGGCAATTAAGCTTGATCCGCAAGTCATGCACGAGTAGATCCATGAAGTCACTCCTCTGACTTCGTGGGGAAGTGCTTCTGACTACTTGGGACTTTGGGTAAGCTGGACAGATCCGTTGACCGATTCCGCTATACCCATATCTACCTCGAGGGGATTGTATCTCACCTCTACTAAACCCACCTCGAGGGAATCCTTTCCTCCTTGAGGAGATTATTTTCCACCTTAGCTGAACTCACCTCGAGGGGATCCCACCCTCGAGGGTATTGTGTTTCCCCCAACTTGATGATCCCCTCGAGAGTATTGTGTTTCGTCCAACTTGATACTTCTTCCTTAGCGGGATTTCCCCTTATAGCCTTGCTTTGCCCAAAAATCATTCTCAAAAACTTTTTACCCCCACAGTACATGAGTTTTCATTATGTTTCTAGTTGTTTGTATATTGTTTCCTTTAACTTCGAACTTGTTAAATAGATGGGAATGTGTAGCGCACTGGACACTTTCTGTGGTCAATCCTATGGAGCAAAACAGTATCTGATGCTTGGTATACATATGCAGAGGGCAATGCTTGTTTTTTTGCTAGTGAGAATTCCTCTTGCGATTATATGGGCCAATGCAGGAAGGATTCTTCAGTTCTTGGGTCAAGATCCAGAGATATCTGCTGCTGCCGGAGATTATGCTTGTTTGATGATACCTTGCATTTTCGCTTATGCAATCCTATAATGTCATGCTAGATTCCTGCAAACACAAAACAATGTGGTTTCGATGATTGTTAGCATAGGAACTGCAACACTGCTACATTTTCTTATCTGCTGGCTTCTGGTATACAAGACCAGCCTCGGATATAAAGGCACTGCTGTGGCAAATGCCATCACCTATTGGATCAATGCATTGTTATTGTTTCTTTATGTCAGAATCTCTCTATCTTGCAAGAGCACATGGACTCGATTCTCAAAGGAAGCCTTCCATGGACTTCCCATTTTTCTAAGACTATCGATTCCTTCAGCTGTCATGCTTAGGAAAACTTTGGTTGACATGAGACTGTATTAACTTTGGAGATTATTGAGGTTGCAATACCATGATTTCCACACAAACCTCTCCTATTCCAAGTAGTCTCTTCTGCTCTGCAACTGTGCCTCTGTGCTTCTTCAGCTCACTTGTGAAATATTAATACTATGTACTTATCTCATCAATTGCATGAACATATATACACACTAAATTGGAAACTTTTTACCTAGCTTTTTTTTTTTGGAAAAGGGGATCAGTTAAGCTGCCCCAAAGCTAACCCAATGGGCTGAAAATAGAAACACACAACCAGTCTGTTGGACAAGCCCAAACAGACAAGAAACTAACAAGGAAAATTAATTCTCTCTGGGGGGGGCTCCAAAGGAGGCAGTATCAGAAAATTAATCCTTAAAACAATAATAACTAAAGCATAGGCCCAATAAGAGACCCAGCCCACTACTGAAACCCTAGCTACTGCTGTCCAAACTATGCTATCGCCAGCCACGAACCTTTCTCCGAAGTAACGTCGTAAACAGAGCAACTAGAAATTCGGTAATGGTGAACCGATGTCATCCAAGTCCCAATACACAAATCAAAAGATAAACAACCAAAGAGATAAAATTCCTCACAACAACATCATTTCCGCACCATCAAGACAAAGAAGAAGCCATGGCTGCCGAACAGGATCAGAGATCCAAAGCATAGAACCAGAACAAGAGCAGTAACAATGGAGAATGGGGGGTGAAAACCCATGCGTGAGCACCCATACTCGCCTAGGTAAGTGACTAGCACTTTGTAATTGCAGCCATAAGAATCCTCTTGGAGATTGATGATGGGGAGAAGCGATCTGTTGTGTGGTTGGTTGATTTTTGATCTGGAAACATGAGGGATCGTCTGACAGTGAGAAGAAAAAAAGAGAAAAAACGAGGAACAAGGTCCTCCCGTGCTAGACATAGCCAGGTAATACACCACATAGGGTAAAAAAATCACCACAAGGGTGAGAGAAAGCTGAAAAAGATTGAGGAAGATGATGAACAGTGTAGATGGAAGGAAAACCAGTCGAAGTCTTTGCTATTGTGGCCTCCCCCAGCTCCTCAATCGTCGATCTAGATTCGGAAGGATCAAGATCTAGGTGAGAGAGTAGGGAGAAGGGGATTTGAAATTTCAGATCGGGTTTCTCTCTAGTTTTTAGACCACTAGAGAGAGAGGCTCTAGGTTGTTAAGGTTATGAAAAGCATTAAAAATAAATAAATAAATAAAAAAACCCTAATGGTTTGTGGGACTCGAATTGGCGTCTTCAAAGAGACCCGTTTTTTAACTTGGCAATAGCTGCATTTACCTAGCTTAACTTGGCAATAGCTGCTTTAACCCTGTTATATTACATCCCTCATACTAGGCTTCTCATGACAGGTGCAAAAGCTTATTTGATTTTCGTCCAACTTACGGGTTATTTACTCCAAAGATTTAATTATGTTTGTGTATCCATTGTTTTGATCGATATGTGTAGAAACATAATATGATACAAGTTTCATTACTGGGTTTTTGATACAATTAATTTGATCCGTGTGTACTACATTACACTCTGGGAACGATGAACTCATGCCCTGTCTCATATGCATCATGACTGTCCACCACCTATAGTGCATCGAGACATATCAAGCAACATTGTGCTCAATTATGAATATGAGCCTTGTATTTCAGACTTTAGCACCGCTAAGCTTCTAAACGCAGACTCATCCAATTGGACTATCCGTGCAGGCAAATATGGATATATAGCACCAGGTAAACTAGTTAACACATGTTTCCTAAATTTTATACTTTAGCCTATATATATATATATATATATATATATATATATATATATATATATATATATATATATATATATATACAGATCCAATCCAGAACGGAGCTCCGCTTTAAAATTAAAGTGTGAAGCTCCTTTCTTAGCCCTTGGATCAATTTACTTAAATCTAATGGACCACAACTTAATTATCTCTCTTAACCAGAGTTAAAACCCATGGGTTAACAAATAAGAAAAAGAAAAAAAAAAAAAAAAGCAAACGCCCAAATCTAGGGTTTTTCACGATCATGACGTACGTCTCATCCTCTTCTCCTCTGCTGTGCTCGATCTTCTCCTCTGCTGTGCTCGATCTTCTCCTCTGCTGTGCTCTTCTCATTCAAGATGTCTTAATAACTGGTATGCGTGTTCTCTTTCTTCCCTAGCTACTTACCCATTAATCTGTGCTCCTTTCTTTTCAATAGATTTACCATATCAATCTTAAAGAATCATACGCAAGTAGCAGCTGAAATTTATGTTTTCTCTATTGGATAGCTCCTTCACTTAGATTATGCTTTTCGTGATAGCTCCTTCACTTAGATTATGCTTTTCGTAACAAATTTTGGGATATAAGACTTTCTTCAAGATTCATAATTATGAGTTCATGAAGAAAAGCAGCAGAGACAATTGAATTGAATAACGTTATGAATTAATTATGACTATGGGAGGTATAGATTACCATAAATAGATTGGAGTTTCAGATCTTTTATATAGGAGTTTTTCTATTGGAACCTCCAAATTTACTCACTTGACCTCTATGCTTTTTACACCTCTTATCAAATTTTCAAATACTAAATTTACTCACTAAACCTCACTAAACTTCCTCAAATAACCTCACTCATATAATTTGCAAACAAATTATTAATTATCTTTAAAATAAAAAATTTAGTCATTTCAATGATTTAATCACTCTATAAATCTTAACTAAATATACATTTCTTAATCAAACTTGAGTTTCAAAAATTAATGTCTAATCAATAAGAAAATGCCATGAACTATTACGTTTTTAAAAATTTTTTTTTTCTATTTTAGCTGTGCAAAAAAAAAATGAAGGAATCATTTTGTTTTTATTCTCAAAAAAAAAAATCATTTGTTTTTTAATGTTTTTTTTTCTGTATTTTTTGTACCGCATGATTAATTATTTAAATATTATTATTATTATTATTATTTTTTTTTCCCAAATATAATGGATTGACTTAGATTTAGGTCATAAATCATAAGATGATTTATTTTGTTTTCCCTCACCAATATGCGTTTAACATATATGTCATACATTTTTATGTCACATGATCGACCTTAATCATATTTTTAATTCTTATTAAATATATATGAATGCTTTAATGAGTATGTAGTGAAATTGAAAAATGAAAATAGATAAGGAAAATAATAAGGAATACAATATAATATTATTGAATTGGAAAATCTACATAAAATAAATATAATATTTTTTGGTATAATTATTGTCCTTAATAATCATTTTATAGTAGGTTATATATGTCATTTAATAATTCATAATAGAGTGAGGTCAAGTGAGCAGATTTGGAGGTCCCAATAGAAACTCTCTTTATATAGTGAGTGGCATTAGCAATTAAACTACTCCTAAAGAAAACACATTGTATTAGAAAACACATTGTAACTGCTTCTTACCTAGCTTTCTATATATTTAATTATTTCAGCTTGATTGCTTTGATTTCCAATATTGGTATGTATTGAGCAGGCTTGTTGAACCCTTGTCGAGTTATGACATTCGATCAGTTGGTATAGATTTTCAAGTATTGCAATATATACAAACTGATGTTGGAATTTATCAGCAAGGAGGAGTTTCACCAAGAAACATGC